>NC_135404.1:1985316-1992816 GCF_051989625.1 Stigmatopora argus
TAGCTACTATTTGTGAACGAATTGTGGCCTGGCGATCGCCATCAACACAGCTGCGAAGCATGGAAGACAGCCTTGGAATACTAGTTCCGCTAGCTACTAGCTAGCTACCATTTGGGAATGAATTGTGGCCGCCTGGACGAATGTATATACATATATGTCTACACATATATGTCTACACATATATGTCTACACATATATGTATACACATATGTATACACATATGTACGTACACATATGTATACACACATGTACGTACATATATATATATATATATATATATATATATATATACACACACATGTATGTACATATATATATATATATATACACACATGTACGTGCATATATATATGCACACACATGTACGTGCATATATATATATACACACATGTACGTGCATATGTATACACACATGTACGTGCATATATATATACACATATTTACGTGCATACACGTCTACACACATGTACGTGCACACACCTCTACACACACGGATGTACGCGCACACACGCCTGCACACACGGATGTACGCGCACACACGCCTGCACACACGGATGTACGCACACACATGCCTGCACACACGCCTGCACACACGGATGTAGGCGCACAGACGCCTGCACACACGGATGTAGGCGCACACACGCCTGCACACATGGATGTAGGCGCACACACGCCTGCACACACGGATGTACGCGCACACACGCCTGCACACACGGATGTAGGCGCACACACGCCTGCACACACGGATGTAGGCGCACACACGCCTGCACACACGGATGTAGGCGCACACACGGATGTACGCGCACACACGCCTGCACACACGGATGTACGCGCACACACGCCTGCACACACGGATGTACGCGCACACACGCCTGCACACACGGATGTACGCGCACACACGCCTGCACACACGGATGTACGCGCACACACGCCTGCACACACGGATGTACACGCACACACGCCTGCACACACGGATTTACGCGCACACACGAATGTACGCGCACACACGGATGTATGCGCACACACGGATGTACGCGCACACACGCCTGCACACACGGATGTAGGCGCACACACGCCTGCACACACGGATGTAGGCGCACACACGCCTGCACACACGGATGTAGGCGCACACACGCCTGCACACACGGATGTAGGCGCAAACACGCCTGCACACACGGATGTAGGCGCACACACGCCTGCACACACGGATGTAGGCGCACACACGCCTGCACACACGGATGTAGGCGCACACACGCCTGCACACACGGATGTAGGCGCACACACGCCTGCACACACGGATGTAGGCGCACACACGCCTGCACACACGCCTGCACACACGGATGTAGGCGCACACACGCCTGCACACACGCCTGCACACACGGATGTAGGCGCACACACGCCTGCACACACGGATGTAGGCGCACACACGCCTGCACACACGGATGTAGGCGCACACACGCCTGCACACACGGATGTAGGCGCACACACGCCTGCACACACGGATGTACGCGCACACACGCCTGCACACACGGATGTACGCGCACACACGCCTGCACACACGGATGTACGCGCACACACGCCTGCACACACGGATGTACGCGCACACACGCCTGCACACACGGATGTACGCGCACACACGCCTGCACACACGGATGTACGCGCACACACGCCTGCACACACGGATGTACGCGCACACACGCCTGCACACACGGATGTACGCGCACACACGCCTGCACACACGGATGTACGCGCACACACGCCTGCACACACGGATGTACGCGCACACACGCCTGCACACACGGATGTACGCGCACACACGCCTGCACACACGGATGTACGCGCACACACGCCTGCACACACGGATGTACGCGCACACAGGCCTGCACACACGGATGTACGCGCACACAGGCCTGCACACACGGATGTACGCGCACACAGGCCTGCACACACGGATGTACGCGCACACACGCCTGCACACACGGATGTACGCGCACACACGCCTGCACACACGGATGTACGCGCACACACGCCTGCACACACGGATGTACGCGCACACACGCCTGCACACACGGATGTACGCGCACACACGCCTGCACACACGGATGTACGCGCACACACGCCTGCACACACGGATGTACGCGCACACACGCCTGCACACACGGATGTACGCGCACACACGCCTGCACACACGGATGTACGCGCACACACGCCTGCACACACGGATGTACGAGCACACACGCCCGCACACGGATGTACGCGCACACACGCCTGCACACACGGATGTACGCGCACACACGCCTGCACACACGGATGTACGCGCACACACGCCTGCACACACGGATGTACGCGCACACACGCCTGCACACACGGATGTACGCGCACACACGCCTGCACACACGGATGTACGCGCACACACGCCTGCACACACGGATGTACGCGCACACACGCCTGCACACACGGATGTACGCGCACACACGCCTGCACACACGGATGTACGCGCACACACGCCTGCACACACGGATGTACGCGCACACACGCCTGCACACACGGATGTACGCGCACACACGCCTGCACACACGGTTGTACGCGCACACACGCCTGCACACACGGATGTACGCGCACACAGGCCTGCACACACGGATGTACGCGCACACACGCCTGCACACACGGATGTACGCGCACACACGCCTGCACACACGGATGTACGCGCACACACGCCTGCACTCACGGATGTACGCGCACACACGCCTGCACACACGGATGCACGCGCACACGCCTGCACACGGATGCACGCGCACACACGCCTGCACACACGGATGTACGCGCACACACGCCTGCACACACGGATGTACGCGCACACACGCCTGCACACACGGATGTACGCGCACACACGCCTGCACACACGGATGTACGCGCACACACGCCTGCACACACGGATGTACGCGCATACACGCCTGCACACACGGATGTACGCACATACACGCCTGCACACACGGATGTACGCGCATACACGCCTGCACACACGGATGTACGCGCATACACGCCTGCACACACGGATGTACGCGCATACACGCCTTCACACACGGATGTACGCGCATACACGCCTGCACACACGGATGTACGCGCATACACGCCTGCACACACGGATGTACGCGCATACACGCCTGCACACACGGATGTACGCGCATACGCCTGCACACATTTATGCACGCGCATACACGCCTGCACACATAGATGTACGCACATACGCCTGCACACATTTATGCACGCACGCACACACATACATATATATATATATATATATATATACAGACGCTCCCCTACTTACGAACATTCAACTTACGAACAACGGTACATACGAACATGTCTGCAAATTGCGTTTAAGTCCAAAAATGTTCGCAAGTCCAATTTCGTATTTCGCCTTTTTCGGAGTAGTACTTCTTTCCGCCTCTAATACCGACGCCTGGCGCTGTGAGAGCTCAGCTCACCCAGCATCTACCTTCTTCTTCGTTGCAATGCGGAAGTGCGTGAATGTATCTCCAGTGTGCAAAGAACCTTTTTCATTTGTATCATTAAATATCTCATGCATCCAATATTGAATATGGTTGGTAAAAAGCTAAAGGCTTCTATTGAGGGAGTTGCAAGGAAGAGGCAAGCCATTTCATTTGAAACGAGTGGCAATAATAACGAAGCTTGATGCGCGCGAGAGTGGTGAGCGTTGCACATTCAACACCATTTATAAACAGAAAGATCGAGCAGCAGGACCCAAATATTGAACGTTGCACAAAGTTTCCAAATCAATTGAATGATGCCATACAGTGCTACCACATCATTTATGATGAAAAAAAAGAAGAAAACTGTGCAATTGTCATTAGGTCGCTTCTTTTGGCCAGTTTCAAATACATAAATCTCTCTCTCTCTCTACAGTACTGTACATATTCTCTCCATTTTATTAAATGTTTTTTTTTTTCAGTACAAACCAATGTGTGTTACTTATACAAGCCTTAAACATACAAATGCACTTAAATAAACCTTCAATATACTTATATCGGCCTTAAACATAAATTATAATACAAAATATAGCACTGAATCAACTTACAAACAAATTCAACTTATGAACAATCGCTCGGAACCAATTGCGTTCGTAAGTAGGGGAGTGTCTGTATATATATATATATATATATATATATATATATATATATATATATTTAAATATTGTTGGAATAATGATTAATACCCTTAAATCATTATTAGTGATATTTAATTAAAATTGGAAGACATCTTTCAACATAACTGGTTACACTTGCAAGGAGGCACCTTGTGACGTTGCCTTAATCCCCAAGGCGTTCTGAATTGCAGTAACTGAATCATTGTATTTAATCGTGACACTCGAAAACATGTTGTGTAATCACAACAATTGTCTTTAGACAGTACAATAACACCCTAGATGGTTAGAAAAACAACTGTGTAAGAATTGCAGAAGTAAGCATAAAAGTTGAAGGCATAATATTTTCATTATAAGGTAAACAAAGCAGTATTATAATATAAACAAAGCAGCCGTATTTTCAAACAATAATGCGATTATCGCCATCTGCCTGCCGGAGTCCCGTCAAAACACGGTAAGAGTTTCTTGCCGATCAGCAGAAACACGGGGTTTGTTGCTGAAAAGCATCCCTGGAAACAATGTGTCCTCGAGCTGTGGGCCTTGAGGAGACGATGGGGAGGAAAAGTGTTAGGGGTCCCATGAATTAATTTATAGCCTTATTACTTATTAAAAATGCTTACAACACATATAGAAACATTCCATAATAAATCCAACATATATATATATATATATATATATATATATATATATATATATATATATATATATATATATATATATATATATATATATATATATATATACACATATATATACATATATATACATATATACATATACATATATATACACATACATGTATATACATATATATACATATATATATATGTATATATATATATATATATATATATATATATATATATATACACATACACACACACATACATATATACACATACATGTATATACATATATATATATATATATATATATATATATATGTATGCGTATATGTTTATATATATATTTCAGCAACACGTTTATTTATTCATATAGTTATTCATGTATTTATTTATTAACTTATTACCTATACATTTATGTCTAAAATGCCTTTCCTATATCTGCATTCTCACCCTCTTGCTACTGTGACAACGAAATTTCCCGAATACGGGATGAATAAAGTTATCCAATCCAATTCAATCTTGTGGAAGACTTCCTGTGTGTGATTCAAGTTTTATCCAACTCTACGTCTTTTTCTTGAGTCTGTATCCGTTTTTGCTACCGCAACCAAGATGGCACCGCTCAAGTGGCAGCTGGTAGCGTTAGCTTCGTCCGCTCTTGCTCGTTTTATGTTTTTGCTGCTTTTCTGTCTTAATGATTTGATTTAATGATTCTTAATTATCCATGTACTTTGCTTTGCAATTTGTGCTTTTTGCTTTGTTGTTCTGCTTCCTTTGCGACTGTATTGTCCAACTTGGTAATGTGTAATTATGCCTTTCCTGTATCTGCATTCTCACCCTCTTGCTTCTGTGACAATGAAATTTCCCGAATACAGGATGAATAAAGTTATCCAATTCGATTCAATTTTGGCCGTGTTATTGACCTTTTGGGCTCTTGCTATATTATGTTAGCCTCTAGTTAACATGCTAAAAACACGTTTCCTCTTCTCCTGAACGTTGGTCTGAAACTAGCATTCATCTTGAGAGCGCCCCTCTCTTTGTGGTGGTTGGGTGGTGTATTTGCAGTTTAAAATTATCATTTTTTTAGTTTTATAGTTGACAAAAATTATTTCTCGATAGTTATCGTTATCCTTTTATTGCCCAGCTCTAATGTTAAAATAAGAAAGTATCGTTTGGAATGTGTATGTGATATAGAATGTAGGTATACACTTTAACAGAGTGCTAACGGAGTACTAATAAGATAATAGTCAGAAGTCGTGTTAGAACGACCACTGACACACAGCGATAGTACTAACACAGTACTAGAGTGGTACCTTGAGATACGAGCTTAATGCGTTCTGGGACTGAGCTCGAATGTCGATTTACTCGTATCTTAAATCAACGTTTCCCATAGAAATGAACTAAATACAAATTAATTCGTTCCCACTATCTGAAAAAAAACACCAAAAAACAGGATATTACAATGGAAAAAAAGTTTTATTGGTTGTAATTCACCATCCACTAACAGAGTAACAAATATTTAGTGGTTATGATGTTTAATAATAGAATGAGGCATTATTTTATACAACGGTGAGTTCGTGGATGGGAACGAGAGAGAGAGAGTCACTTGACAGAATATAAACATTACATTTAACTTAAATGAACTTAGATTCCTATACACACTTAAAAAAAGTTTTAATGTTACGTTACACTAAATTTATACATTCTTGTGCAATAACCCAGGCAAAAAGGTTAATGTATTCCTCTGCGGCTTCCTGCTTCTCCATACGTATTGGCGAGCCAGCTCCATCACGTGGACACTAATGTTTTTTTATTATTTCGTGAATAATACATACGAGCTTTCGAGATACGAGTACAATTTCGAGCAAATAATTATCTCTAGATACGAGAAAAATTTTGAGATGCGAGGAAGCCAGGTGGCCAAGTCATGAGGCTGTTTATCATTGTATCTTTTTTGCCGCATCTCTTTCGTGTATAACAGATATCTACTAACACTGGGCGGAGCGTTGCATTTTTTCAGTGTTTTTTTCGTCACTGAGCGCGAATGCCGCAGTGATCGCTAATACGAGGTTTATATTACTTCTCGTTGGCTGCTCATAAGAACATCAGGGGCACTGGCTCCGCAACTCCTCGTGTAATGTTTCTGGTCGCAACTCCCTCTTTGTAATGTCTCTGCGAGCACTGGGCGGAGCGTTGCATTTTTTTCAGTGTCCCCCCCTTAGCCTGTTAGCTCCTATTGGCGGAGCAATCACTAATTCAAGACTACTTCTCGTTGGCAAGTGGTTGTGCGTTATCCTATTGTGAAGAAATTTGCGTGCATCATTTTCGGAATATTTTGAAGAGAATACAACAGCAAACAGCCCATCGATACTAAAAGTCATGTTGGAGGCGGGGTAAACAGCCAACCCGGCCGGAAGAATGGTATAAAAATGTAAAACAAAATTATAATCTATATACCTATACATATATACATACATATATAATAATAATCGGACATAGGCCCTGTCGTCATCATCAACAACAAAAAGCCTACTTGTCATCACACCCAGAAACTGCGTATGACGAAATTGGTGGTGCTTCTCCATAAGCTGCGTTTACTCGGCAAAAGACCTAAATAAGTGATAGTTACGGACTTGTAATTAAGCATTCTTCTGTTATGGATACAGGTCACTAACCTCTTCACTGTCTTTCACTTACCTTCATTCAGCTAGT
>NC_135404.1:1995316-2040316 GCF_051989625.1 Stigmatopora argus
AGATATGTGGCCATAAGTCTGATTACACAAATATAAAGTCAATCATCGAACTGCGTCCTCGGGTGTTCTGGTGCCCAGTGCACATATCAACACCCTTATGCTTGAACAGGGTGTTCATTATTGTCAATCCACGGCAAGCGCAGAAATCCAATAGACCACTCGGGTTCCGATCATGGGGGCCGTTCTTCCCAATCATACCCCTTCAGGTCTCACTGTCATTGCCCACGTGAGCATTTAAGTCCCCCAGTATTACAAGGAATTACCCCAAAGGAGGACTCTCCAGCATCCTTTCCTAGGACTACAAAATGGGTGAGTATTCTGAACTGCCCTTTGGTGCATACGCGCAAACAAGTTAGGTCTCATCCCCCCCACCCGAAGGCGGAGGGATGGGACCCTCGTCTATCGAGGCGATCCCCAATGTGCAGGCACCTAGCCGGGGGGCATTAAGTATGTCCACACCTGCTCGGCGCTTCTCACCGTGAGCAACTCCAGACTGGAAGCGTGCCCAAGCCGCCTCAGGAGCAGTGGTACCAGAACCCATGGTGTGCGTAGAGGTGAGCCTGACTAAATCGAGACAGAATTTGTCAACCTCACACACCAGAGAGGTGACATTAAACGTCCCAAGAGCCAGTTTCTGCAGCCGGGTATCAGACCGCCAAGGGTCTGTCCTTTGGCTGCGGCCCAACTGTCGTCACAGGTGACCTCTTTGGCAGCTCTCACAAGTGGTGAGCCCATGTGAAGGGCAACCCACTTCGTCTCTTTGGGCTGTGCCCGGCCAGGTCCCATGGGTGTAGATCCAGCTGCTAGGCATTCGCCATCGTTCTCCTCCTCCAGGGTAATCACATGAATCCGTAAAAATAACACTGATCTCCCCAGGAGTTCCTCATGCTCATGTTGTTTCTCTTTTTTTTTTCCTCGTTGTACTCAATGTTGATGTAACAATGTGGCCTAACACAGTAATTATCAATTATCCCACATGCTGTCATTGTTTTCATTTGTAGCCCTGAAGTCTTGCGAAGGACAATGCACTATTGCCACTTACTACATAATTCCAGTAACTATCTTTCATCATTCTGAAATAGACTGTGTCAAAAACTAGAGAAAAGCAAAACATCCTTCATGAATTTGAGCTGAATGATCCCACATGTATGGATTCAATTGGACTTCCCCAATACCCCAGTACCGGATGAATATAAAATGGTTAATCCAGTCCCGGCAGGAATTGAAAGATTTCTAATTTTTCATGCATTTTCCCTGTTACTGTTAATATAAATGTTCTTAGGATTAATTATGTTCTCTACCAATTATAACATACTAAACAACTTAGCAGTACTTGCTTGACCACCTTACAAGTAGCATAATGGTGATTTTGCAAGATTTCATCTGTTGGATAAAATTGGGCCCTGGTCAAAATTTTACAGTAATTTTAATGAACTTACAAAAAAAACACTTCCATTATAAGCATAAAACGGTTTCTTATACAAACATCATGAGACCATGCTGGATGAAATAAAACACACAACTTGAAACACGCGAAAAAACAAAAACTTATTCAATATTGGGCTGTTTAAAATTTGAACAAAACCTAAAAAGCCGACGTAAAAATTTGTTTCACACTTTTAAGTCACCAGATTTTGTGCTTTGTCATCTTGGTGAATTACAACAAATCATGTTCACAGTTCAAAAAACAATGTATGATAGATGATTACACCTTGTTTTAATTTTCCCCCAAAAAATCCCCTACAAAGCATTTTGTATTAACAGAGAAAGGTCACACAATGTACATATATCGCTCTCTGATCACCTATATAAAACTTTTAAAATAGTTTATTCCAGTCTCTAGTTGCCTCCATCAGATGTCGCTGGCCATGGCCAATCCACTGTTCTTGGTTGCTGAATAGACGACCACAGAACCAGCAGTCAAACATTGCAGTCTTTAGTCTACTGCTTGATAATGGTTCTACAACTTCATACTTTTTTTTGCTTTTTTTCCTGAGCTTCAGTTTGAGAAGGAAACGCTCTTGGACTGAACTTTGAACAGCTCGTGGTCTTGGTGCGTTGCTTTGTAGCAATGCATCTTCAGTCATGAACTCCCCTCTGAGGGTGCCAAGCTCAGCGAGTGCTTTAATTGTTTTCTGCGACAGTGACACTTTAGCAACAGTTCCCTTGTGTTGATGAATTATTTTCATAATACTAGTCACTTCAGGGATATCAGCATCTGGATGATTTAACACAACCACAGGTTGGTTTCGCCGGGGGCATTTAATTTGCTGTAGACAGTTGTATGGGGCAAGTCTAAGTGTTCTTTCAATGTCTTTTGATACTGGATTCCAAAACATAGATTTGTATTTTTCAGTCTGCATTTTGTTTGAGAGTCTTCTTGATTTATGCACTGTTGTTGTCAGCTCATCAAACAGTATTTTTTTGCACAGCTTTCTTTGACTTCGAAGTCGAATAGGCCTTGGGGCCAGCTGTGGCTTATCTACATTGCTTGGTTTGATCAACAAAGGCATTGATTCAATGGCATTTTGTGCTGGATCAGGCTGGGTAATGATCATTTTCAGGTTGTTGGATAATTTGGCATTTTTGTTTGAAGAGATAAGAAAACACTGGGTTCCCGGTGAAACGGAAGGTTGTGCATTTGAGAAGGGTGAGCCACTTTGAAGCAGGCTCATTGCAGGGCTGACAATTTTATATACAACTTTGTTTCCCCTTTTTTCCCTGGTATGGCAAGACTGGGGGATGGGTTTTATTTCTTGATCATTAAAAAGTACTCCCGACTTGGGTGGAGAAATATAGCGGAGCAAAAATGTTTGGCGACCAGTCTGCAATTTACGAGATTTGTCAACAGAGTTCACAGGCAAGGATAGAACAGTTTTCGGGTTGAGTTGCAGTTTTGCACCAGCCTGCATGTTTCCAGAGCTGCTGTGCCCATGAACTAATGGAATTGACCTACGGACCAAGTAGCATGCCCGCTGTGTGTTAGAAATTTTGTATATGGAATTATTAAGTGATGTACTTGAAATAAGAGATCCTTTTAATTTGGGGCTATTGATCAGGAAGTGTGGAGAAGCACTAGTTTGCAGTGAAGAAACAAGTGTTGTCATTTTACCACTAAATATTTGCTTTCCTTTTGTAGTTGTCTTTAATTCGTTTGAAAGAACTGACATATCAGTAGGATTAATTTTGGTTTCAAATCTAGACTTCATGTAAGAGACATTTATTTGAGGATTTATACAATTATTAATTAGTTGAAAACTTGGAGTGGCCTTGATTTGCATTGGCAGGGCAAACGTTTTTCTGTTATTCTGTTTTTCATCTTGAAATTTAAGATACTGTGCAATAGACTTTGTTTGTTGAGAGGATGCATCATCGTCATCACGTGACGATTCAGTTCTTTCCTTATGAAGTTGTGTAATAATTGCATCCGAGTGTCGTGCCACAAAACTGCCCAGAGAAGACAAAGTACTTTTCTTATCAGTTAAGTTATTACATATAGGAATGAGGTCCTCCTCAACTTTTACAACATTAAAATCTTTGAGAACAGAGTCTGCATTTCCATCATCTATATCAGAACATTCCCTCTCTTCTAAAGGTGTTGAAGACTCAGATGATGCAAGACCAAAATTAGATATGTGATTCATTTCTTTGGGTGCATTAATTCCAGTCATAACATCACTTTCATCAACCACTCTGGGTGAAATATCAAATGCATCCTTGGAATAATTGTGAAAACTGAATAATTTGTGGTTTAAAGAACTTTGTCCTCTCAAGTCAATTTCTCCATATGAAGCAGGTGAGTCCAACTCTGCTGAAAGAGCCAAATTTTCAAAATGTTTCTGACAATGTTGGAAATCACTTATGTATCTAATACCAGCTATTGCACTGTGTGTAGTTTCTGGGGTGCTTTGGATAAGGTGGTCAACATTTCTTGTCATCAAACCTCTTCTGATGTTGATTATCGCCCGCTCATTTACTTCTTTGTAATTGTCCATTTTGGTTTTGCTGGTTGATTTTGTTTGCAATGCCTCTGATAAAACAGTGAATGAAGCAACCCCAACATTTGACAGATTATCTCCAATTTTTGAAACACTTTCAGATTTTTCCCAGGTTGATTTGCTATTGAAATCAAATTTAGTGCAAGCTGTTTGACTTGGAGAATTTCGACTGTCATTGGGAGAACCAACATTTGTCTCTGAAAATAATGTATCTGCAGTGGAAGTTAAAGAACCATTTACAGAGTAACCATATTTTGCCCCAAAACCACCACAATGAAGAGGAGACTCGAGAGTGAAAACAGATGTTTCTTCCTCTTCAATCTTGACTTTAACAGCCATAATATCTTCTGTCGGTAGACAAGAACCACTTCCTGGTTGAGCAGCAAAACAATGTGACGTGGCGCTTTTACCAGAAGATTGATCTTGGTTTTCATCAAGGTCATTATTTTTGAAATATTCAGAACTGGTAGCACATGAGTCTAAAATACACACTGATGAATTGTCGTGAGAGCACATGTTTTGCTTTGCAACTGGTATTACTTTCAGAACTAGATGTTTTTTTCCATCAACCACTTTAAATCCCATCACTTTAGTTGTACAATTTGGGGGAATGGATATTTTATTCTTAACCATAAGAACCGTCAATGCATTATGATTGGTTTTGGGGCTATAGCCATCATTGTCCAGTAACATTAAAGGTGAGGGTTGTTCTAAAGTCAAAGAGTTCCAATTGTCATGGTCCCTTTTTACTGTTGTCCCATCAACATTTTCACTGGGCTGCTCTAAACACATCTCCGGTTTTATTTGACCATTTTGGTTTGGTGGGACCCCAGGTATACCAAATAATGTTGGTACTGTTTTTGCTTCTTGCTGCTCACATATATTCTTAAGTATATTTTGACAACTTTGTGAGGAATTTGCAGCTATAGCTCCATGTTCTAAAGTTTTCCATGCATTTGTATGGACTTGTTGGTTATGTGGAAGCTTGTCTTCCTTGTGACAAATGCTATGTCTTTTAAGGTGCTTCATGGTTGTCGCACAATAACCACAGATTTGACAAATGAAATGTAAAAGTGTGTGCACTTTTAGATGTTTTTGATGATCCACTTCATTCAAGCTGACATGGTGACATTGGGTACATTTCCAAGGACTCTCATTATGGTAATGAATGTGTTGTACAAATGTGCCTGCATCCACAGTCATAAACTCACACCAGTCACAGTGAAACTTTCCATTGAGACTGTGTCGCATGATGTAATGTCTCGTAAGCAAAAGCAGAGAATATTGAATTCCATCGCAGCAAAGTTCACAAGTGACTAAAGTATTTTTGTGTTCAATTCGATGACGTTGAAGAGCTGCAAATTCATTTGTAAAAAATCCACAAAGATCACATGGATAAGTTGGCAAAATTCCTCTGTGAGATCCATGAAAATGTTTAAGAAGATCATTAGGACTGTATGTTGAGTCATCCTTACATACAGAGCAACCAAAACTTAATATGTTTCCAGAAAAAACAGCCCCTTGCTGCATTTTACAATGAGCTCTCCGTGTGAAACCATGTTGTATAACAGGTGATCTGCTTTGGTTGCCTGGACGACGGCGTGCCTTTTCTTTCAAATGTGGAGAGTCTTTCACATCATCTACAGACGACATGTTGTAAATTTTGGGGCGGAACAGTGAGGTACTTAAGTCTTCGTCCGTAGTCGTGAATCTGGAGGGCAAGAGAGTTTTTTTTAAATTCTAATAAATTATGTTTGTCACATGTAGAGCCTTACACAACATTCCCATCATGCAAATTAGAACGCAACATTTTTTACGTTAATTAATCATATGAGGTAAAGCAGCATTGCAAATTAGTTAATTGTTCTTTATGGGTGAGAGGTGGCTATTTTGATGACTACTAAAGAAAAGAAAAGGTTACAATCAAATACAGTGGTACCTCTACTTTTCATTCATTTATTATTAGTACTGCTCACAAGGGCGACCTGGAGCCTATCCCAGCGGGTGACACCCTGAATTGGTGGACGAGCCAAATACAGTGGTAACTTTAGATATGTTCCGGGACTGAGCTCGTATATCGATTTACTCGCATCTCAAATCAACGTTTCCCATAGGAAAGAACTAAGTACAAATTAATTTGTTCCCACCCTCTGAAAAAACACCAAAAAACAGGAAATTACAATGGGAAAGTTTTTATTTGTTGTAATTCCCCATCTACTAGTGGTTATGAGGTTTAATAATAAAATGAGACATTATTCAATACAACGGGGAGTTTGCTGATGAGAGGGTGAGAGGGTGAGAGAGAGAGAGGGTGAGAGGGTGAGAGAGGGAGAGGGTGAGAGGGTGAGAGAGGGAGAGGGTGAGAGAGGGTGAGAGAGAGAGATGGTGAGAGAGGGTGAGAGAGAGAGATGGTGAGAGGGTGAGAGAGAGAGATGGTGAGAGGGTGAGAGAGAGAGATGGTGAGAGGGTGAGAGAGAGAGAGATGGTGAGAGGGTGAGAGAGAGAGAGATGGTGAGAGGGTGAGAGAGAGAGAGATGGTGAGAGGGTGAGAGAGAGAGATGGTGAGAGGGTGAGAGAGAGAGAGAGGGTGAGAGAGAGAGAGGGTGAGAGAGAGAGAGGGTGAGAGAGAGGGTGAGTGAGAGAGAGAGAGGCACTTGACGGATGCGCTCATGCGTGACATAAACTTTAAATTTAACTTAAAATAACTTAGATTCCTATACATACACACTTAAAAAGGTTTTAATGTTACGTTACAATAAGATTTAACCTTCTTGTGCAATAACCAAGTCAAAGAGGTTAATGTATTCCACCGCGGCTTTCGGGGCGAACTTCCTGCTTCTCCAGCAGCATTGGCGAGCCAGCTCAGTCACGCGTACACTACTCGTTTTTCGATAATTTCGTCCTTGACATCGGTTGTCATCAAACGCCTTTTCTTTGCACTACCCTTCATTGCACCGGCTTGCTTTGGATCCATTGTTTTTATCTTAATTCTGCACTGACTAATGTAAAAAAACGGATGCAAAAAAATGCAACGCTCCGCCCAGTGCTCGTAGAGATCTTTGCACGAGGGAGATACGGCAAGAGAGACAGTGCAGTGAAATCATAAAGTAGCCTCTCGTGGCCTGGCCAAATGGCTGTCTGAAATGCTCGTATCTCTAAATTTGTCTCGTATCTCAAGGTAAATATTTGCTCGGAATTTTACTCGTATGTCAAATTCCTCACATGTCGGGGCACTTTTATGTCGAGGCGTGACCAGACGTTTCGTCGAAAGACAATTGGTCCCCGGACGTTTGGTCGACCGGACGTTTCGTAGAACGGACGGGCCGGCGACCGGACGTTTGGTCGACCGGACGTTTCGTAGAACGGACGGGCCGTCGACCGGACGTTTGTTTGCCGGGTTCGCTCCCTCTTATGAGAGGTAGAGAGACAGAGAGTTTACGGTTGAAAGCGAGCAACCAGAGAAAGAGTGAGTTTGTAATTGCATTGACAATGTAAGAGCATTAATGTCAAAATATCGCTCGCTCCCGGCAGATCTATTGGCGTGTGTGTACATGCTATTCAGCGCCGGATTCGCTCACTCGCTGCCGGCAGAGCAGAGAGTTTACTGTTGAAAGCGATCAACCAGGTAGTCTCTTGCTCTCAAAATTATCATAATGAGAGAAAGAGTGAGTTTGTAATTGCATTGATAATGTAAGAGCATTAATATCAAAATATTGCTCGCTCCCGGCAAATCTATTGCCGTGTGTGTACATGCTATTCAGCGCCGGATTCGCTCGCTCGCTCCCGGCAGAGCAGAGAGTTTACTGTTGGAAGCGATCAACCAGGTTATCGCTCACTCTCAAAATGATCATCATGAGAGAAAGAGGAAGTTTGTAATTGCATTGACAATGTAAGAGCATTAATATCAGAATATTGCTCGCTCCCGGCAGATCTATTGGCGTGTGTGTACATGCTATTCAGCGCCGGATTCGCACACTCACCCCACCCCCGGATTAATGCATGTATGTCGATTTACTCGTATCTCAAATGAAAGTTTATTTTTTTTATCTAACCTTACAGTGAACTTAATTCTAATTTTGTTTCTAATATTTTTATACCTTTCTTCTCCCGGGTTGGGTCTATTTGCCCCACCTCCACTCTGCAGCTAAAAGGAACCTATCAAGGGTTGTTTGCTTTTGTCTTCCCTTCAAAATATTCACAAAATTATGCAGACAAATGTCCTCACAATAGGATGCCGCACGACCACTTGCCAACGAGAAGTAGTATTCTCCTCTTGTATTAACGACCAAGCTCCGCCGTTCTGCACTGATTAAGGGTGGGGAAAAACACTGAGAAAATGCAACACTCCACCCAGTGCTCATAGAGACATTATAACAGGGAGTTGCGGGGAGGAAGAAAACAACTTTCCTATATCCAAAACTGTACGGACCCTGTCACTGTTAATAAACGTATCCGGGTTTTCATAACCAAAAACCCTGGATGGCCAGTGAGACACAGGCACTCATCAAATGCCATAACACCGCCTTCAGGTCAGGGGACAAGTTACAATACAACGCTGCCAGAGCAGACCTGAAGATAGGCATTTAAAAGGCAAAGGCAGCATATACTAGGAAAATTTAGGAGAATTTCACAGAAAATAACCCAAAGAAGATGTGGCAGGGAATACGACACATTACCAATTACAAGGACAATAATGTGTCTGTTAACGCAGATGGTTCACGAGAAGAGGAACTGAACCGTTTCTTTGCCCGCTTTGAGACTGACAAATCAAATTCAGTCTCAACACATTCACCACCCTGCAGCAGTACACTGAAGATTCAGGAACATGAAGTGAGACAGGTACTGCGGACTGTGAACACCAGGAAGGCTGCTGGCCCTGACAGAGTACTTGGGAAGGTGCTGACTGGGGTTTACACAACAATTTTCTATTGTTCCCTGCAACAATCCATCATCCCATCCTGCCTGAAATCTGCCACCATTATCCCTGTCCCTAAAAAGCCAACCATTGACAGCCTGAATGATTACGCCTGTGATCATGAAGTGCTTTGAAAAGTTGCTCGCCCGCCACATCAGGGATACAATCCCTCCCTCAGTTGACCCGCACCAGTTTGCTTATAGAGCAAACAGGTCCACTGAGGACGCCATCGCCGTAGCTCTTCACACAGCACTGAGCCACCTGGATAACCATGGGAACTATGTGAGGATGCTTTCCATTGACTTTAGCTCAGCCTTCAACACTATAACACCGGACATTCTGGCTGACAAACTCTCCCACCTTGGACTATTCTCTTCCATCTGCTACTGGATTAAGAACTTCTTAACCAACCGTCCACAAACTGTTAGACTTGGTCCGCACCTCTCTTCCTCCATTGCACTAAGCACTGACTCCCCTCAAGGCTGTGTACTGAGTCCTCTTCTATACTCCCTGTACACATACGAATGTACACCGACCCACCACTCTAACTCCATCAAATTTGCCGATGACGCCACTGTGGTCGGACTCATCTCAGGGGGGATGAGTCTGCCTACAGAGATGAGGTCAACAACTGTCTTCGTGGTGTTTGGTGAACAATCTCACACTAAACACCACGAAAACTAAAGAAATAATCCTGGACTTTCGCAAACGCAGCACAAATCTGGCCCCACTCGTAATAAATGGAGTATGTGTGGACAGGGTCCAGTCTTTCAAATTCCTTTTTTAGAGCCACTGTGGGGAGCCTCCTGGCATGGTGCATTACAGGGTGGTACGCTGGAAGCACGGCAGCAGACAGAAAAGCCATGCAGAGTGATCAAAACCGCCCAGAAGATCATCGGCTGCTCTCTGCCCTCACTGGATGACATTGTCAGCCCTCGCTACCTCAGCAGAACATGGTTAGGGACCCATACCACCCTGGTCACAACCTGATCCAGCTGCTGCCCTCTGGCAGGCGCTACAGGTCTCACAAAGCACGGACAAATAGACTAAGGTACAGTTTTTCCCCCCACAGCCATCAGAACTCTGAACCTGCATTAGCACGACACACAATCCTTTCTGTGCAATAACAATGTGCAACATCTTAGATTGTGCAATATTTTAGAATTTACTTTTGCTTATTTATGTTTTTACTGGGAAAACACATTTTGTGGAGTAGCACCACCAATTGTGTTATTTGCAGCTGTGTATGATGACAATAAAGGCTTTTGGTTTGATTTGATAGAGTTGAGGAAGAAAGTGCTCATAATAATCTTATGAGCAGCCTCTCGCGTCCGCTTTATGCTCGTATATCAAAATTTGTCTCGCATCTCAAGATAAATATTTGCTCGAAATTTTACTCGTATCTCAACTTGCTCGTATGGCGGGGAACTAGTATGTTGAGCTATTACAGTGCACGCACGCGCGCAGGCACACCGTATTTACTTGCATATAAGCCGCTTATGTTGGTAAAAAAAATGATGACTGAAATGAGGGTATGGCTTATATGCCCATAAAAACACAACACGCATGAAACTGCAAGTTAACGCCGCCATGGCACGATGACGTCATGACGCAATGGCGGCCTGGCGTCACGAATGCGGCCGATACGGTCCTTTATTTCAAAACACAGAAAAGATAAACGGATAAAACGCACCAAAAAAATATTTTGACGCCTATGAATGAAATTCAAGAAAGAAAAACGTACGTATCTTGCATAAAACATGAAAAAAAACTCACGTTCCCATCACTGCTCGCTCGGGGCACGGCTATCTTACGCAAGTCCCGGGGCAGCCATCTTACCTAGGGCGCTGCCGTCTAAACCTAGTTAAACGTGCTCTGACTGGCCAGACGGGATTAGCCTTGATATTGAAATAAAACAAAATTCCACTTAGATTTTTTTTCCGTTTTATTTATTTTTCGAAAGTGACAACTATTGGAGTAATATGCATCCAAGATGGCGCCGTTCATGCGGGAGCCAGCGGAAGTAGCTCTGTCCACTCTTATTTGTTTTTTGTGATTTACAGCCCTTCTATCTTTTTTTAAATTACATTTTAAAATTTCTTAATACATTCCTTTTTACTTTACTTTGTACTTTATACTTTAATGTTTTTACAACTTTCCTTGTTTTGTTAGCCTGTCTTCTTTCGGCTACTTCTTTTTTGGAACCACTCAGCCATGCCTACGCTGTCACACACATGGGACTAGCTGTTACAATATGCAACGGAAGGAGCAACATCTCGGTGCCGACGGGGATTCGGAGTTGGACAAAAGTACCGGGAGAAGAGGCAACGCTTCTGACCAACCATTCCATCGTGGGATAAGATGGAAGAGCTGTCGGCGCTTACCAGCAACGGGGTCGAGGTGCCCTACTCTGCTACTGTTGTCTTCAGCTTCAGACTACTGAGGAACTGTGCGGATAAGGTTGGAAGAGTGACTCTGCCTATTCTCTTCCTCGGTCACAGTCTGCAGAAGTTCCCCATCTTGTGGAAGACTTCCTGTGTGTGGTTCCAGTTTTTGTTTCCATTTTCCAGTTTCCATTTAGTTTGATTTGCTTTGTACTTTTTGCTTTTGCTTTGTTGTTGTGCGGCCTTTGCGACTGTACTGTCTAACTTATAACTATGCCTTTTCTTGCTACTGTCACAATGAAATTTCCCGAATACGGGATGAATAAAGTTATCCAATCCAATATGCACCATCGAATGAATTGAGATATTTTGACATTGGAAGCAATATGGCTGCCACAAGATCTTAAACTTCTGGTAAGAAAATTGTAATTTCTGTTATTAGAAAGCATCAGGTTCTCATCAAGATAGACTTATTCCTTCTTTCTAATTGAATAATTTGATATTTTGCATTTACAAAGACAGGCATATCAACTTTCTTATGATATTGAGCCTAATAATGTGCTTTTGATTCATACAGCATCTCAGAAATACCACGTAATTATTTTTCTTAAGATTTTCCCTTCAATGTAACACATTTGTACTCCCTATTAAAACCATGAATATGGAGGTGAAAATTGGGAATCAGAGGCGGCTTATATGCGAGAACTTGTAAAATTAAAAAAAATTCAAGGCAACTTTCAGGGTGCGGCTTATATGCGAGTAAATATGGTACCCTCCAGAAAAAAATCAAAAAGATGTTTTTTTTTCTCTGAATCATTCGGCCACAATCTCGGAATCATTTTAATGAACTTCTTAAATTATCTGCTTTCTAGAAAACCCTCACAAAGGACGGTTTAGTTTTGGTTGTTTACTCGCTATGACTTACACACTCATACTACCTGAAACAAGCAGGAGAGGAACCATCAACATTGGATACTCTGAACCAAAGGGTAGATAGAGTTCAACCAGAATATCTGCAAGAAAATAGTGGAAGAAATATTTTTAGTTAACTGTGACAAGGCTGTTTATTGACAACATCTGGTGATTATTTTGTTACACTAATTTTCAAAATATTCATCCACTATTGTTTCCCATTGCTTTAAACCCAACGGTTTAGTCTAGTGGAGTTTATATGAGCATTTTAACAGGCTAATATGATGCATGTCTTTTGCTATGAACTTTCCCGTGACATTCAATATTCCTGTGCATTTTTTAAAATGTAGCCAATCACATATGCATCAATGGACACTGTGGCTGTCTGTGTGTTATTGCGGATATTTCGGACTACAGGTGAGGGATTTTCACATGGTGTGACCTTCCAATTGCCAAATTTCCCCTTGCTAGTGTGATGCTTAGTACTTTGTGCTTTTTGCTTTGTTGTTTTACGACCTTTGCAACTCGACCCCACTCGTTGTGTGGCTTGGTTTCTTTGTGCTAGTCCTAGACGTCTTTGGAGCCGTTCAGCCGTGCCTCCACTGTCATACATGCGGGATCAACTGTGAGCAGAGGACGATAGTGCCAGTGCCGGGAGAAGAGGCGGCTCTCCAGACCGAGCATTCCATCATTGTTATGGGAGCGTGAGATCTCTCCCCGGTCAGATGAAGGAGCTGTCGGTGCTTGCCGGGCTGCAACGGGAGAGTTGTATGCTTGTATGCTCTGAAGCCCCTCACCGGCCTCTGCACTGCTTCTGATCAGGTGATAGGACATCTTAGGAGGATCTAGGCAAGGAAGATGGTCACCTCCAGACTACTGAGGGACATTGCGGATCAGCTTGAAAGAGTGATTCTGCATATTTAACCTCAGTCTGCAGAAGGTCCCCACTTTGTGGACTTCCTGTTTGTGGCTCCAGTTTTTTTTTACCTAGGTCTACAATGTTTTCTGTGTCTGTCTTGCTACTGCAACCAAGGAAATTTCCCGAATACAGGATGAAATAAAGTTCTAATCTAATCAATCTAATCGAATCTCCCTCACCAGACACCATTTACATTCACTGTTCCCAATGTGGCTTTAATTAATTATCAGTACCCACTAAAGGTCGACAGATATACTGGCCAGCTGGCACGCCCCTACAAGGTACCCATATAGTGTGGGCATGTGTTTATTGCAAAACAATTTCGGTTTGGTTTCTAAGGCCCCCCGAAACAGCGGTGAAAAACAAAGTCACGAAAAAGAACTCGGAGCTTGCCCTCATTCCCGGAGGCTTAACTAAAGCGCCGGGCTAGTTACGCCACTATTTGCGAATGGATTTTGGCCGCTTGGACAAACGTGTCTGCTTAAACTGTTGTTAAAGGCACTAAAAACAGATGCTTGAAAACCGCTGGATATCGGCATCAACACAGCTTTACGAAGGGTGGCAGGCAGCGCCAGGCTAGTTACGCTAGCTACTATTTGCAAATGGATTGTGGTCGCCTGGACAAACGTGTCTGCTTGCAAGGTTGTTCGAGCTTTTGCCAAAGCCGGCATCATTTTTGTGGAGCCACATGGCAATGACATTGACGCTGACAACGAAGAGAGGGAACCCGGCATTTTCGATGACTCATTTGGACAATTGTTCAATTTGGACACAGAAAATTAGGACTTTGATTGATTTGTGGGTGATGAGGACGTGAGTACATTGAAAATGGCTAAATAAAGTACAACCGAACTCAGTTTTGCTTCCGTTGTCTTTTTAAAAACGTGTTTTTAGCGCGTGTCCGTATGTTTAAGCTGGTGTATGTTCTGCCATGCCTGGCTGCGCCTTTAAATGCGGTGTGTCCCGTGTGTGTCAAATACAGAAATAGCACTTGTTACTGACACTGCACCTTTAAATGTGGTGCGCCAAATACGGTAGTTCAAACATCCCCCATCGTTGCTTTGTTGGTTTTTGTTTTCCCAATTGGTCATTCAGGTGCGCAACACTTTTCAACTTACATTTATTTTAAAAAGGCTGTTTTGTATACACCACTTTGAGTTTACTCATAAGAAAGTAAAATGTAAATGATCATGAAATGAAGAACACAATGCAGAGCTGCCAACCTCCGTCGACCCTAATTCAGGAGTACCTTAGCCCGATTCCCGGAGTTTTTCCCGGAGTGAATGTGATTCACGCAAAAATCGATATAAAATGTAAAAAAATAATAATGGACAATTTAAATTAAACTGTTATCATGTTTTTACATTACTTGAAATTGTGTTTTTGCAAACTTGCAAAAAAGTACAGCATAATGAAAATAAGTTTATCTTTGTGTTTGGGTCCTTCTACGTGCATTTTACAGCCAGTAATTCCACCATGGGTCACGCATGCATGTTGTGCAATGTGCAAATGTCGGTCCTTTTGGAGACCGCTTCAACATGGGATAGTTTGTCGAATACAAACCAATAATCTTTTGCGAGTGTTGGGTTTATTATTGGAAGTTTCATCTAAATTCCCATCCATTTTTTACTAAACCCGAGCAGTCATTGATAAGATTTACCAGTGCTGTGTACGCCTACTTCCTTTAGAACAGTGGTTCTTAACCTGGGTTCGGTGAGTCGCTCTCAGGGGTTAGGTGGAGCCTCTGCCGCAGTCAAGACACGTCGACTCATGTCTATTCACGATAACATGCCCTCCTTGACCATTACTGGCTGCAAATGATCACGTGACATTGCTTGGCCAATCAGTGCTGCGAGGAATTTATATACCATATTTTCTGCACTATAAGGCGCACCTAAAAAAAAGCCTTCCATTTTTTCAAAAGCTGACCATGCGCCTTATAATCCGGTGCGCCTTAAATATGGATCAATATTGATCCGCAACAGGTCTCGCAACTACGGTAAGCAGCCGACGACTCCATTTATCTCCATAGAATTAGTGCGCGGTGCATAATGGGATATATACCGTATTTTCTCGAATATAACACGCAGATTTTTGCTATATAATTAATTCCAATAGATGGGGTGCGTGTTATAATCAATAACTAAAATAAATTACAAATTTTCGATCGAAAAAAGCATTGTCAAACTCACTTTGACGCACGGACATTGTGCAATTTCCAACTTTGAATTCAAAATACACGCATATTAAAGATCGTCAAGCCTCACAAACATCACAATCCTGCATTAATAAGCTGGAAAGTAGAATACTACATTGTAGTGTAGTACGTACTTGTATTTAGAAATATGTCCAGCGGGGGGCAGTACATTCCCTTGTTACATGTGATAGTCTTTTCCATTGTGCATATCTTCAAATCATTTATTTTTTCAATTTGTATGTTCCTTTTCTTGTTTGAGAATGACAATAGATATTTGAATTAAAACATGGTATTGTCAATTGAAATGTAGTCAATGTTCAAGGAAGTCTAAAAGGTATTGCAACATAACATGTCTACATGATATGTTTGTCCACTCTGTGTATCCCTTTTCACATAAGAATCAACTAAAACTTTCACAGTATTGTCCTAAAAACCAATACCCCTCACCCAACCCCCTTCATATAACCCTTCATCTATTGTCCTAAAAATCAATACCCCTCACCAAACCCCCTCCATATAACCTTTCATCTATTGTCCTAAAATTCAAACGCATAACTCCACCAACTGCACGACACTCGACACGCTCGTACCTGAAGATTTCTCTATCCGGTTTTGAACAAAACAATCGTGAAACGAAGAAAAAAAGGTACGATTTCTGATTTTCGTCAGCGGGAAATTTTAGGTGCGCACTATATTCGATTACTGCGTTTTTCCAGATGTTTTTGGCCCAAAATTACCTGCGTGTTATTTTCGAGTGCGCGTTTAATTCGAGAAAATACGGTAGTTATTTTGTCAATCAAGCCAGAATGACGGTGAGCACACTAATTCAGTGCTCGCCGTCATTCCGGATGGACTGACAAAAGAACTCCAGCCGCTAGATGTTGGGGTC
Source organism: Stigmatopora argus (assembly GCF_051989625.1). Lineage (NCBI taxonomy): Eukaryota > Metazoa > Chordata > Actinopteri > Syngnathiformes > Syngnathidae > Stigmatopora > Stigmatopora argus. The sequence continues at coordinate 2,011,531 of NC_135404.1, forward strand.
AACAGAGAATTCAAAGCTAGACTGCGTGGGAGGAGTGGATGACAGAATGCGAACACATGCGCCAAGACCGGGAGACAGCGCTGGACAACATATGCCACTATCTGCCAGTGGATTGTAAATGCCTGGGGTGATATATCCGTTTCAACTGTGGTTTGAGCTTTCAGGAAGGCAGGAATTGTCCCTGAGCTGTCAGTCAGAGTTTTGTATTCCGGGAACATGAATGCAGCTTTGGTCGACACTTGAGCCCAGTCATCCACAATTTATTGTAAATCGCAACATGCATCACTCCCAAGCCTTTGATTTTCCTCGCTGTTATATCGGCATCGACAATTCATTCCAAATCGTCACGTAACCCGTGCGACGCTGCCTGCCCGAACTACAACGACCATCCGTTAGCAATCCGTTAGCAAAGCTGTAAAATTGTGTTCGATCCATGGCTTCAGTCCATTTTCCAAGCGTTCACACCCGCGTTGTGTTGTCATTCACGCCAGGAATTTCCTCTGTATAGCTCTGATATGCTGTTTCTTTAAGTATTGATGCCTTGCCACTCCCCTGATGTTTTGAATGGATTTACCGTAATGTTTGGAATGCGCGGGGAGGCTATTTTTAGGGTGAACGTCCGCTGGGTTGATCGCAATAAGTAGCGTGCCGGCAAGAAAAACCAGTCACGCAAGCAGTCAGGGCCATACAAAAATTGAGTTTAGTGCACAGACAAAACGCACCGACAGATTGGGCGCATCGACCATTTTAGAGAAATTATTTAGACTTTTAAGTGCACCCTATAGGTGTGAAAATACGGTATGCCATTCATTGAAGGTGCGCCTTATAATGCAGTGCACCTTATAGTGCAGAAAACACGGTATTTGGAATTGAAAAAAAATCATTTTATTTCACACTAAAGTAGGGTTTGATGAATGTGCACATGAAACTGGTGGGGTTCAATGAATGCGCATATGAAACTGGTGGGGTTTGGTAGCTCCAACAAGGTTAAGAACCACAGCTTTAGAACAACTCCGGAAATGATAGGATTTGTTTCAAAACAAAAGACTGGTGGTTTAGTCAGCTTTAATAACACTTCCCTTGTGAAAAAAACGAAAATGTTAAAGCGATAGCAGCTACCTATGCAATAGCTTCCGAATCGATTGCCACACTAACGAATCATTCGTCAGAACTTGTAACTCGGATGATTCACATTGCACTCGTGTTACCGAATTCATCCGGTTTACAGTGCAGTTGAACCAAATGCGGAAGTAAGATCCGGAAGCCGTAGCGATGGTGTGAATTCGAGGCATTTAAATTGGAAATTTGGTACTTTTCCAAAATGGTTGCTTCGAAAAAAATTTAAGTTAGTTTTTTTTTATTTTTTATTTCTGGAGTTTAGGGAGGTTGTCCAGAGTCCCGGAGTTTGCGTTGTTTTTCCGGGTAAACTCAGGAAATTCCAGAGTAGTTGGCAGCTCTGACTATGTAACATTACAAGGGAATTCTACAATGTACATATATTAGAACCGCAGTCTCCAGAGTCTCAGCTAGTGTTCTTACACATTACCAAGAATATAGCAATTGGAATTAGAAATATCTCAGAGCCTGCCCCTCATACCTAGGTTCAATTTAAAGTGTTCAACCAGCCTAGCAAGCATGTTTTGGAGATGTGTGAGGAATAGTCTGAGTACCCAGAGGAAACCCACATAAGCCGGGGAGAACATGCAAGCTCCACACAGTGAAGACTGACCTGGGATCGAACCCACGACCCCAGAACTCTGAGGCCGACGTGCTAATAACCACTTGGTCGCCAGTCCGCAACCGATGTGATAGTTATTGTGACGATTATCGATATCAACTGATATTTTGTTAATCGTGATAACAATTTTTGTCATACCGGCCAGGCCTACTTTGGAATATTACCATGTATGATGTCTTGGCAGATAATTTACCGCGGTGCACCAGACCGTACCATCTCTCGCAGCATGGCATAGTAATTAGGAAACGCTAAAATAAACAATCCGACAAAAGAATCATGATTAAAGGGTTATTTATACCTTCTTTTTTTTTTTTTTTTACAAAATCGCCTGCCCCTTAATCACCATCAAGTTTTTGTTTCTCATAAGATTTTCTAAATTTTGGCGCCAATGTATTATTCTTTTTAAGCCATTAGCATTCATATTTAAAATGAAGGATGTTGCAATCCAACAATCAGTCTTAGCATCTGATATGGCTATTTTCGGAGTATCGGATTTGGTCACAAGATCAGATCCAGAATGACTTGTGTTTTCATCACTATCCTGCATTGTGGCTACAAAAAATAAAATCACTGAGCACTCTTTAGGAACTAATGAGCATCATATAATATTTGTCAACAACATTTATCACAATTTTTACTGGTCTAAAAATATGGGTATGGTCAGCAAAACATCACAGAAAAAAATGGAATCAAAAGTTTAAAGAAGAAAAAGTCAGCATTGGAACATCCCTACTTAAAAGATAGATTTTTTTTGGTCTATGGTCACATATCTAAGTAAATTCAATCATAAACTAAGTTTTGGTATTTTGATTATGCATTATTTAACATTTGAATGGTCGTTTAAAAAAATGTCGGCCAATTTTGGAAGGACCACTTTGCCCAAATGCTCCTCACAAAGGTTGACTTAGAAAATAATTAGTGAGTATTCAGAGACAAGAGGAAAAAGTTGTCTCTCACCGTGAAAACACACTGGTAGGAACACAGATATAAAAATGAATAATAAATAAATAAATAAAACAGGACAGCGTTTTCACGCCAGTCTGATCTAAAATTGTTGACTTTCTGAGTGACTGGCTGGCAAGTTTAAGAGGCTAATGGGACAGGGCATCGGTGGAATTAAAAGATAAAAAGCAAGTATGAACTTGCATGACTTGACTTAGTGCATAATTCCAGTCATGCATGATGCATGGAGTTTATTGATTAGTTAGAAACCATGTAAATAAAGGCACCACCCAAGTGAAGCCGTTGAAAGTTACGGCAAATTGAAATGGTCTTACCAATAACTTGACGAAACTCCAGGCTCGGTCCCAGCAAGACCGAACATAATTAGACACGGCTAGGCTGTGAAATAAACACAGCGAGAACATTTGCGTTTCCTTTCAGTACTCTGTGGCACGACAGCTACGGCGGCCATGACAGTTCATCCGGGTTCTTCCGTCGATGATCTTGAAGCTCAAGTGGAAGCGGATGGATATCTCTTGAAAAATGTCGACCCAGTATAATGACATCTTCGCATTTCCTCGGTTCTTAAAACTTTAACTTGAAATTGGATGAAAATATATCGATGTGTGTCGTTAACCTAAATCCACGAGTGTCCATGTACCAGGATCGAGCATGAATAGGATGGAAGGAGAAGCCATGGCTGATGTGCGCCATTTCCTCTTAATTTCATCATGGCTGATTCACAATTTTCAGCCGTCTATTTTTCATTCATTCATCTTTCATACCGCCCATCCTCGAAGGGGTAGCGGGGGTTGCTGGAGCCTAACCTATGAAAGGCAGACTACACCCTAGACTGGTCGCCAGTCAGTCGTAGGGCACACAGAGAGACAGACAACCAATCACTCTGCCACCGAGGGGTAATCGAACAGGCTGACAGCACTAAAGTCAGGTGGAAGAACCATTGCAGCATCGGGTGGCCTGTCTATTTTTGTATTTTCAATATCAACCAGTGGCCGGCCGTCAGGGCCTTCAAGGCCTTCTCTGCTGGCCTAAGAAATATCTGAATCATATTATATTTTATCCATCAATACTTATTATTCCAAATGGTCTGTTAGCTTCCTTTCATTGCTTTTCAACCCTGGTTGCACTGCTTCCAGATGTGTGTTTTCATATTCAAGCATTTAACCAATCACATTTCAGCCATTATTTGTTGCCAGATCAGATCTGCCTCAAAGCCTTCACAATCAGTTCTGCGGGCTCTGCTGCATTAAACTAGACTGTTGCTTTTAACCAATCAGAGTTGGCAACCCACAATGCTTTTTCATACGCATTAGCATTTTGCTGGCTGGGATACGTCATTGCTTTCACCAACTATGATTGGCTAGTAGGCGGGCCAAAGCCATAGGCAGCCAGAGATCGCAAACTCCACCCACAATGGCCGACAGAAGCAAAAACAAATGGATTCTTTTGCAGATTCGCTCACAAAGCTATTTTCCAGACGGACTTTTCCAGAAAAAAATGGACATAATTAAGAAAGGGCGGTCAACTGCGAAGCTAGCAAGCCTGTTAAAGCCGGGAAAATGGTGTGTGCGGCACTTTCAGTGCGCTAACTTAGCTGAACAAGCAAATAGTATATTGTTGTGTTGATTTAAAGCCATTTTCAAAACGGACTATGCCGGAAATATGACAGGACAGGCTCGACTTACATCATTAGCTTCGATGGCGATAGGAAAGAAGGAAGAAAGAAAGGAGGATGGATATTGTGTACAGTTAAAAATAATTTTTGGTGAGTATAATATGGCTATATTCAGGGGTGGCCAACTCCGGTCCTCGAGAGCCGCTATCCGGTCTGTTTTCCATGTCTCCCTCCACCAACACACCTGAATCAAATAATCAGGATCGGTATCAATCTTCTGGATGGCTTGCTGACGAGTTGGTCATTTGATTCAGGTGTGCTAGAAGAGGGAGATATGGAAAACACACAGGATAGCGGCTCTCGAGGACCGGAGTTGGCCACCCCTGGCTATATTCCTAAATAATATTTCAATTGTGGGCCCGGTTCTGATATCTGAAATGCTCCAGTGTTTGTATTTAAGCTCCAGTGTTTGTATTTAATCACTAAATGCTGCTAGGATGTGGATTTTATCCCGGTTTAATTTTTGCCGTTTCGCCATTGACGTCCTTCGCTGTCTTTTCCCGAGGAAATCCCCCCCCCCCCCCTGGCCTGGTTGTAATGTCTCAAAAGCTCCAGTATTTGTATTCAGTCAATAAATGCTGCTAGGAAGTGGATTTTACCTAATTTTAGTGCATTTTTTGTCATTTCACGTATGGACGTATCGACGTTCATCGCTGTCTTTTTACCGAGGAAATGATACTCCGGGCCCGGTTCTGATGTCTAAAAAGCTCCAGTATTTGTATTTAATCAATAAATGCTGTTTTCGGCTGGATTTTACTCCATTTTCGGGCAATGTTTGCCCGTACGCCATTGACGTTCATCGCTGTCTTTTCCTGGGAAAATCGCCCCCCTGGCCTAGTTTTAATGTGTGAAAAGCTCCAGTATTTGTATTTAATCATGAAATGCTGCTAGGAAGTGGATTTTACCCCATTTTTGTGCATTGAGTTATTGATTATTTTTTATGTGTCGCAGCTCTAGCTGCAGTAGAGGTTTTATAGCCATAAAATAGTTTTTGAGGGTTGGATTGATACGTTGAAGGCACTATGAGAAAATGCACCGACTGCCACTGATATCAACTAAAACCCATTTAAAGTGTATTTGTCTTTAAGATTTGCGATTGTGTTTGTTAGTGTCCTTTTATTTGTTCTGAAAGATTTTTGGACATAACAAGATCAGTTTCACTGGTCACTTCTCAATGATTTATTTGAGAAAATGGCCCTCGTGCTGGCCCGATGGTGGGAGTGTTTAGCGCGTCGTCCTCACAGCTCGGGGGTCCTGGTTTGAAATCCAGGTCACATCCATCTGTGTGGAGTTTGCATTTTCTCCACGGGCCTGCGTGGGTTTCCTCCGGGTACTCTGGTTTCCTACCAAATTTGATCGTCCTCATTCTTTAAAAAAACAAGAACAAAGCCTTGCTCCCTGTCTACTGGATGACCATCCGGAAAGCCTGGATCACGAAAGCTTTCATAAACTGTTTCATCCCGAGCACAAAGCTGTACCTCTCTGAACGGGGGCTGGCATTCAAGGTCTGGACTGTGCAGGAGGACTTGGACTAAAACTCCCATTAACCTCTCGGAGGCCAGCCGATCGCATGCCACAAGGAGACGGTCAACCAAGCACACTCACACCCATACCTAGGGGCAATTTAGAGTGTCCAATCAGCCTACCATGCATGTTTTTGAAATGTGGGAGGAAACCGGGTACCTGGAGGAAACCCATGCAGGCCCGGGGAGAACATGCAAACTCCACACAGGTGGACGTGACCTGGATTTTAACCCAGGACCCCAGAGCTGTGAGGCCGATGCGCTAATCACACGTGCCACCAGGCCACCCATAAACAATTCACATTTTCAAACGTTATTCTTTGAGAGACAGAAAGCTCTGAATTTACTGAAAGTGAAAATACATGAAAACACGTGCATTTTTAGTAATTTCACCACTTTTAAAGTAGAAAAAGTATCGGAACTATTTTAACAAAATTGTTACCCTGATGCTTATCAATGGGATGCATGCATGCGGAAAGGTTTCATTAAAATTTGAAGATTAAAGCGGCTCTAGGTGTAGTGTCCACATTTTAGCTCACATTTTAGCTCAGTTTAGTGGAGAGCCATAGGCAGCCATCAAAAGAGCCACATGTGGCTCCCGAGCCATAGGTTCCCTACCCCTGGGTCAAGGCTTAGCAACTCCTAATTCAAGTTAGAAAGCGCACAAGGTAAGGAAATTGTAGTTGTTGTCTATTTGTCTATAAGATATTCCTTTGTTGAAGAAATAAAAACATCACTCCCGTCATACATTAGTCGATGCATGGTTTAATTCTGACCAGGAGAAGAGCGTTTGGGGCAGCTAAACAATCTGTTCAGTATTTTTTAAACAATTTTATATTGAAACTCAAAATTATGAGGGTTATTTAGTAAATATACCTATCATCTATCAAAAAGTAGGTAAAGTGAATGTAATTATTTTTGATAGGCCGACTATCAAATTACTTACAGGACCCAGAGAGCCTTCTATCCACCGATTGCTTATCACTACTACCTCAAAGATCCCAAGTTTCCTGGAACCCCCGCGAGTTTCCCTGATATCAATAATCACTCCGTGATTACGGAGAGGGCTTGGCTGACAGAATAATTATTTGGCATCTTGTTTGAGTGGATATTGTTTAATTCTCGATCAGTATCCATTTTTAGGTCGTGTGATAATTCCAACCCACTCGATTGTGACTCTCAGCCCGCTCCCACCACAACCTCGTAGTGAGTGGCTTTCCGACCTGTAAACACATTCAACAGTTGTTAAATGGTAAAAATAAATAAATAAAGAAATAAAAAAAAATTAAAAAAAACTGATGAATGAAATTTCAAAGTATAGGAAATGCATCCTAATTTTGGTCGGCCAATTCTCAAGTTCAAAATTTTACAACTTGGAGATCCCCAAACAGCAGCTGTTGTCAAATTCCTATAACATATGTAACAATGTAGCGAAACATTGTTATACAGAAAAAACAGTAACGTCCTTTCAACAGTGGCGGGCCGTCAGGGCCTTCAAGGCCTTCTCTGCTGGCCTAAGAAATATCTGAATCATATCATATTTTGTCCATCAATACTTATTATTCCAAATGGTCTGTTAGCTTCCTTTCATTTCTTTTCCCCCTGGTTGCACAGCTTCCAGATGTGTGTTTTCATATTGAAGCATTTAACCAATCACATTTCAGCAATTATTTGTTGCCAGGATCAGAAATCTGCCTCAAAGCCTTCACAATCAGTTCTGCGGGCTCTGCTGCATTAAACTAGACTGTTGCTTTTAACCAATCCGATTTCGAGTTGGCAACCCCACAATGCTTTTTCATACGCATTGGCATTTTGCTGGCTGGGATACGTCATTGCTTTCACCAACTATGATTGGCTAGTAGGTGGGCCAAAGCCATAGTGAGGTGTGACATACTAGAGTGTTTGATCTATTAGTGTGACATACTAGAGTGTTTGATTTATTAGTGTGACATGCTAGAGTGTTTGATTTATTAACGATTGCATGTAAAGAAGCTATGACGAGTTTGGATTGAATGTGTGTATCGGTGTTCGATTGTTGATCCTTTGATCCACATGGCAAGTGTGGGGCATGTTAAAGAAGATCGGTATTCGATTATTGATGTCTTAGCAAGTAGCTTGAGGCACGGGAGGTGTGCTGAATCATTACAGTAAAAGTTGGATTGAACTAACAACAACATCTCTCTGTTCTGATTATTTCCCCCTGTGTGTCAAGATCGAATGCAGGGTGTAACATTTTGGAGGCACCGCTGGGATTGCTGTTCAGATGTCCAGTGTCCATGACCTGCTCACTGAATTCTGAGCCAGCTAAATCCCCCCCAAAAACCAGGCAGATGGCAGTGAGAGGAGGTGTTGCTGTTTAAGAAGAACTGGAAGTTGGCGGTTGAGTACTTGTCATCTGAGGCCTACGAGATCATCAGATGGACAGTAAAGACGTGCCAGTTCAGAGTTCACTCCTGTACAGTCAACAGAGCTCCTAGATCGTCAACAAAATGGAACAGTTACTCGAAGAGGTGGTAGGAACATTGAACAACCTGACGGAAAATAACCTACTGGAAATATGTGATTTTCTTAACATATTAAGAAGTGTTAAACGGAAATCGCGTCTATCATTAGTGGCTCACATTGTAAAGTACCTAGAAAGAGAAGAACTAGAGGAACTGCAGGATGAAGGCATGTCTGAATTGTTGAAACTGAAAGAGAAAATATCAGATATGAAGCATGAAGTCAAAAGAGATGAAAACGAAAAGCAAGGATCAAGATTGGAAGAGACTCCAATAACTTTGCCCCAGCTACCAGATGCTGCGGACCCTCAAGGGGGTGTGTCTCCCCAGCCCCAGCCAAGCTCATACTGGCGCAAGGACTTCAAAATTGCTGGCCAGATAGGTGAACCAGGCCAAAGGGACAAGCTGACATTCTCCAGCCTTGTTCATCAAATTGAAAATGGACTGAATAGGGGTTACCTAGATGTGGAAATTATTGATGCAGTTATCAGAGCTATCTCCCCCAGGTTGCAGCTACGTAATTATTTGGAAGAGAAACCTAACCTCACTCTTCCCACACTCAAACGCATCCTACGCGCTCATTTTCAGGAAAGGAGTGCTACCGACCTCTATGTGCAGTTAGCTTCAGAAGTGCAGCATATCAAAGAGACTCCTCAAAGTTTCTTAATGCGAGTCTTAGTTCTTAGGCAGAAGGTACTGTTTGCATCTCGAGAATCAGAATCAGGAATCCAGTATGACCCAAGTTTAGTCCAGCGTATGTGCTTGCACACGATACTCACTGGTCTCCAGAGTGACAGTGTTAGAGTAGATATGCAGCCTCTCTTGCTGAACTGTAAGACTTCAGATGAGCTTTTGCTAGAGCGGTTAAATGTAGCCTGTGCTAATGAAACAGAAAGGAGAAATAAAAAGAAGTTTAGTGCCCCACAGGCAGCAACACATGTTAGCAAGGTGCACTCAGAAGAACTACGACCTACCAATTGCCCTGGAGAAGAAAAACCAAAAGTGTCCCGTGAGGTACGAGCGGAGTTGACTGAACTTAAGGCAAGTGTTGCTTCTCTTAAAGATCTCAGTGCAGAGATAGCTCAGATCAGAAAGACACTACAGCAGGCTATGTTTCAGCCTCAGTCCTACCTCCCACCTTCAGTTAGAAGACCAGTTAGGGAGCCCCAGCCACCTTTTGCAAAACAAAATTACTACAGCAAGCCCCCAGCACCCCCCTGGAATACTAGCCGCCCTGCTTATGTCCCAAGAAGGTGTTTTGCTTGTCAGCAGGGAGGGCGAGATGTGAAGTGCACACATTGTTATCGGTGTGGGAGTGGAGAACATTTCCAAGCTGGATGTAAAATCCGAGGAGGCAGACCACTAAAAGAAGAGACTATAGCAGAGCTAACTCAGGAAAGGGAAGGTGTGGTTCGTGTGCTTTGTGGCACACCCAGTCCACTGGCCATCGTCAATCCTCCCAGCATGCAACAGCAGCAGGTGGGAACTCAGCAACACCTGATGGTGGAACCTGCCGATTCAAAGGCAAAGATCAGACGACTTAGACAAGAGCTAGAAGAGAGGAATGAACAACTGCTGGACAACAGACACCAGCAGGAAAACATGGAGGAAGAAATAAAGAGGCTCCAGCAGGAGAATTTGAGGCTGCTCGTAGACGCCCGTGCAGCCCGCGCCTATCGCGATGAACTGGATGCGCTGAGAGAACGCGCAATCAAAGCTGACAAGCTGGAGTTATACAAGGCCAAAGTGGAGAAAGGGAGACAAGGGATGGAGGAGGCGTACACCATTGCCACCGTGAGTGTACGAAAAGCTGCAGAACGAGGTAAAAAGCACTATGACACCAAAGTGAGGAGCTCCGTGCTACAACCAGGAGAGCGCATCCTGATAAAAAACCTGACACCAGAAGGAGGAAAAATTGACAAGAGTATGGAGAGAAATAAACAGCAGCCGGTATCTCATCTTCAAGAGACAGACCAAGACAGTGGTTACGAAGATGACTTTCACTATGAGCCCCTCCAGGTGCTAAATGAGAGAGATGCCCAAGGGATGGAGTCTAAGCACAGGCCAATGCCAGCGAATCAGAGACTCGGAGTGAAGGGCCCTGCTTCCGGACCAGTACAACGAGAAGATGACTATCAGCGGGAGGACCTGCCTGGTGAGGGAACAAATCTGGCTGTTGAAGATCCTCGTGATGATCATTTATCAGAGACCTGTCTGCCAACCACTGTGAATGAACCTGAGGCGTTGACTTATGAACGGCCAAGAAGGGAGAGACATCCACCACGACGAACGACCTATGATCAGCTTGGTGTCCCCTCCTGTTATAGTACTCAGTCACCACATCAGCTGCTACCTGCGTACCCTGCACCAGGAGTGGTTCCTTGGTTAGTACACCTGCAGCCATATTACATTCAACCACCCTTTATGTATGGACTCCAACAGGCTTGAGCCTACAAGGGTGGCATGTATTATGCGAACATGGACTGTTACGACTGGGATTACAGTTTCCATCCAGTGAACGTGGACCGTACGAGTTGTGGATTATATTTGAACTGTGGCCCTTGCCGCCTGGAGTTTTCATGAGTATCAGTTTACAGAAGAGGATGTGAAATGACAAGTTCGCTAGACTGTTCAGCATAACAACCAACAAGGGGAAGATATTTGGAATATACTGATGTCGGGACGACATTTGTTTTTGTGGGGGAGAGTGTGACATACTAGAGTGTTTGATCTATTAGTGTGACATACTAGAGTGTTTGATTTATTAGTGTGACATGCTAGAGTGTTTGATTTATTAACGATTGCATGTAAAGAAGCTATGACGAGTTTGGATTGAATGTGTGTATCGGTGTTCGATTGTTGATCCTTTGATCCACATGGCAAGTGTGGGGCATGTTAAAGAAGATCGGTATTCGATTATTGATGTCTTAGCAAGTAGCTTGAGGCACGGGAGGTGTGCTGAATCATTACAGTAAAAGTTGGATTGAACTAACAACAACATCTCTCTGTTCTGATTATTTCCCCCTGTGTGTCAAGGTATGCTGTTTGTTGTAAAGGCTGTTTGAGTTTGGGGTTTGTAATATACACTGTTTAGCGTGTGAGAAAAGAGATAATGGTTATTAATGTTTATTTACGTTTGAATTACGGGCGTGAATGTGAGAGTCTCGGGGCACGCACATGGAATAGCATTTAGCACGCTACCTTCGGCCACCATTATCGTTGACAGTGTCTATAACGGTCATAGAAAGGATGTTATATTGTTGATATTGCATTGTTTGCCCTGTTGAATAATAGTAGGACTACTAGAAGTTGTAAAAGTAAAAGATATAACAAGTTATGACCGTGTGTTGAACGAGTGTGTGTGTGCATTGTGTTTTGGGTTCTAAAGTGTTGAATATATATATATTTATATATATAGGTGTAATTGTACATTATGTTTTGGGTTCTAACGTGTTGATAATGTATATATATGGGTTTAATTGTATGTTATGGGTTTTTGTGCTGAATCATTACAGTAAAAGTTTGGATTGAACTAACAACAACATCTCGCTGTTCTGATTATTTCCCCCTGTGTGTCAAGATCGAATGCAGGGTGTAACAGAGGCAGCCAGAGATCGCAAACTCCACCCACAATGGCCGACAGAGCAAAACAAATGGATTTTGTTCCAGATTTGCTCACAAAGCAATTTTCCAGACTGACTTTTCCTGAAAAAAATGGACATCATTAAGAAAGGGCGGTCAACTCCGAAACTAGCAAGCCTGTTACAGCCGGAAAAAGGGTGTGTTGGCCACTTTCAGTGCGCTAACTTAGCTGCACAAGCAACTATATTGTTGTGTTGATTTAAAGCCATTTACAAGACGGACTATGCCGGAAGTATGACAGGACAGGCTCGACTTTCATCATTAGCTTCGATGGCGATAGAAAAGAAGGAAGAAAGAAAGGAGGATGGATATTATGTACAGTTAAAAATGATTTTTGGTGAGTATAATATGGCTATATCCCTAATTAATATTTCAATTGTGGGCCCAGTTCTGATATCTGAAAAGCTCCAGTGTTTGTATTTAATCACTAAACGCTGCTAGGAAGTGGATTTTAACCCATTTTACCCCAGTTTAATTGTTGCCGTTTCACCAATTGACGTCCATCGCTGTCTTTTCCCGGGAAAAATCACCCCCCTGGCCTGGTTGTAATGTCTCAAAAGCTCCAGTATTTGTATTCAATCAATAAATGCTGCTAGGAAGTGGATTTTACCTCATTTTAGTGCATTTTTTGCTGTTTCACGTATGGACGTATCGACGTTCATCGCTGTCTTTTCACCGGGGAAATGATACTCCGGGCCCGGTTCTGATGTCTAAAAAGCTTCAGTATTTGTATTTAATCAATAAATGCTGTTTTCGGCTGGATTTTACCCCATTTTCGGGCAATGTTTGCCCGTACGCCATTGACGTTCATTGCTGTCTTTTCCCGGGAAAATCACCCCCCTGGCCTGGTTTTAATGTGTGAAAAGCTCCAGTATTTGTATTCAATCATGAAATGCTGCTAGGAAGTGGATTTTACCCCATTTTTGTGCGTTGATTTATTTATTGTTTTCTATGTGTCGCAGCTGTAGCTGCAGTAGAGGTTTTATAGCCATAAAATAGATTTTGAGGGTTGGATTGATACGTTGAAGGCGCTACCAGAAAATGCACGGACCGCCACTGCCTTTCAACCATATTGATAACACAATAACAAAGTACGTTCATTCATTCATCTGTTTGTCTTTTGTATCGCTTATCCTAACAAAGTATAAAACATTTGCTAGTTTGGCGTATATTTTGTTTGGTCGCTTTGATAAAATTTGCATGTTTCTCAATTCAAATGATCTTAATAGACAAATAAACAAAAATTACAAGTATCTAACTTATTCCTTCAGTATGATTTGTGAAAATCCAAATGCCTAGTCAAAATTAAGTATATTAACTGGTATTCTATTTTGATCATTGGTTCCTTGTAAGTTTTGAAAGCTATATCTTTCTTTTCCTTTCTGCTGAAGCAATTACACAAATTAACCAAACATACACCAATCAAAACTCTCACATTATTGTATAATGCCGAAGATGCAATTTTTTAGTTGTGTGTGTACTGCAATAAATAGCCAGGCTGGCTTTCTCCATATGCAAATTCTTTACTTCTTACCAGTGAACATAAAAAGGTACAGACTTGATTCCAAGACAATAGATTTATTGTGGAACTATGATTTATTGTGGAATTATGCCTAAATGAATCCATAATATAAGCGATGTCTAATGCCCTAAAATGAACTCATTGTATAACTCGTCTATGTAAGCCCCCGCGAATCTTGTAAACATCCTGCGTACGTGACTAAAAGTAAGTGGTTTGCGCTAAAATGATGTCGATGGATTGCAGATGTTTCCTGTTTTTGTGGATCCATAAAAGATGTCAACTTGCTGTAAAGATCGGGTTCTTCCTCCTGAAGATGAGAAGAGAAGAGTGCTTTGATTCTTACTACCATAGATTCAAACAAAAATCATGTAAACTAAAATATCTGAAAAAATACGAACAAAATAAAAGCAATTAAATCAGACTAAAATGAGCTGGGCTCTTTCATTGTCTTCAATAGTTACATTCATATCAGCAGTGGTGGACCGTCAGGCCCTGCATTGCCTTCTCTACTGGCCTAAAAAAATATCTGAATCACAGACTGATGTTAATTATATTTTGTCCATGAATACTTAATTCCAAATTGTCTGTCAGCTTATTTTCATTGCTTTTCCCCTAGTTGCGCTGCTTCCAGAAGTGTGTTTTCATATTTAAGCATCTAACCAATCACATTTCAGCCATTATTTGTTGCCAGGGTCAGAAATCTGCCTTGAGGCCTTCACAATCAGTTCTGCAGGCTCTGCTGCAAAAAACAAGCATCAATAGAACTGTTGCTTTAACCAATCAGATTCCGAGTTGGCGACACAAAGGCCTTCTCACAGGCGTAGGGATATGTCATCGCTTTCACCAACTATGTTTCGCTAGTGATAGAGTGGACTAACCAGAGCTACCAAACTGTCTGGATCGAGCTACACAAGCAAATATATTGTTGTGTTGATTTAATAGCGGTTTTGTCAACCCGCAATAGCTGAAGGAGGAGAAGAACTGGATTTGTTTGCAGATTTACTGTCAATAACCAATTTGAAATTTAAAATCCACAGTATTTTTTTTTCTAAGATGGCGCCGTTAGGGGGAAGCCGGTGCAGTAGCTCTATCCACTCTGATTAGTTTTTCGTGTTTTACAGCCTTTCTATTTTTTTTTTTAAATTACATTTTAATATTTCTTAATACATTCCGTATTACTTTACTTTGTACTTTATACTTTTTACTTGTTTTTACACCTTTCTTTGTTCTGGTAGCCTGACTTATTTCTGCTACTTCTTTTTTGGAACCATTCAGCCATGCCTACGCTGTCATAGACATGGGATTAGCTGTGAACAATAAGCAGCAGAAGCAGCAACACTTCAATGCCGCTGGAAATCCGGAGCTGGACAAAAGTGCGGAGAGAAGAAGTGATGCTTCAGACCAACCATTCCATCTATTATTACGGGGAAAGTGAGATCCCTCCCCTATAAGATGGACGAACTGTCGGCGCTTACCAGGCCGGAAACGGAGTCGAGGAGTTGTACTCTGCTACTGTTGATTCTTCATCTCCAGACTACTGAGGGACTGTGCGGATAAGCTTGGAAGAGTGACTCTGCATTTTTTCAACTTCGGTCACAGTCTGTAGAAGTTCCCCATCTTGTGGAAGACTTCCTGTGTGTGGTTCCAATTTTATCCAACTGTACAACGTATTTTCTTGTGTCTGTATCCGTTTTTGCTACTGCAACCAAATGGCACCGCTCAAGTGGCAGCCGGTAGCGGTAGCTCCGTCCGCTCTTGCTTGTTTTGTGTTTTTGCTGCTTTTCTGTCTTTTTTTATTGCATTCTGGTATTTAGTTTTTTTTTTAACCTAGGTCTACAATGTCTTGTGTGTCTTGTGTCTGTCTTGCTACTGCAACCAATAAATTTCCCGAATACGGGATGAAATAAAGTTCTAAGCTAAACTCATCCACTGTAGAAGATGCTATTTTTTTGTGTGCTATAATGAACAGCTTATTTTCGCAAATTCTTTAATTCTCTCAGTGGACAGAAGTATATACAAATTAGATTCCAAGACAATAAAACAAGGTAAAAACAAAATAGAACAATAACACAAATTAAACCACACAGAGACAGAACATTTAGACAATACAGACCAGTCCGGGACCCCTCGCCGTCCACCCTTCACTAGCTTCAGGGTTGGAGGGAGGGGCCCGCTGCACTTTTAGGACAACAGTGGTAACTTGAGATACGAGCTTAATGTGTTCCGGGACTGAAATCGTAAGTTGATTTACTCGTATCTCAAATCAACGTTTTCCATAAAAATGACTTAACTATAAATTAATTTGTTCCCACCCTCTGAAAAAAACACCAAAAAAAAGGATATTATAATGGAAAAACATTTTATTGGTCGTAATTCATCATCTACTGACAGAATAAAAAATAACTAGTGGTTATGATGTTTAATAATAAAATGAGTTATTGTTTTATACAACGGGGAGTTCATGGATGGGGAGAGAGAGTAAAGCAGCCTCGTGGCCTGGCCAACTGGCCATCTCAAATGCTCATATCTCAAAATTTGTCTCGTATCTCAAGGTAAATATTTGCTCGGGAATTTTACTCGTTTCTCAAATTCCTCGTATGTCAGGGCACTCGTATGTCGAGGTATTACTGTATATGCAAATGAACAAGTGGATGTAACTCAAGTCATGTCTTGTCCCAAGGAGATGAGTTGAAAACAAAAGGTGTGATATTCTCTTGCTCATCTCAATAGCAGGCAACAGAGCAACCATTCCATCTCCTTTTGGGATCGGTAACTGAATTAGTTACAGTGGTGCAATTAAGTATTTAGTCCACCACCAATTGTGCAAGTTGTCCTACTTGAAAAGATTAGAGAGGCCTGTAATTGTCAACATGGGTAAACCTCAACCATGAGAGACAGAATGTGGACAAAAAACAGAAAATCACATTGTTTGATTTTTAAATAATTTATTTGGATTGGATTGGATTGGATAACTTTATTCCTCCAGTATTCGGGAAATTTCGTTGTCACAGTAGCAAGAGGGTGAGGATGCAGAAAAAGGAAAGGCATTGTAGACATAAATAGATAGGTAATAAGTAAGTTAATAAAATAATTTAAAATAAATAAGCGTGTTGCTGAAATATATATATATATATATATATATATATATATATATATATATATATATATATATATATATATATATATATATATATATATATATATATATATATATATATATATATATATATATATATATATATATATATATATATATATATATATATTGATAGACAGCGAGAGAGAGAAGAGAGAGGGAGAGGCGGAGAGAGAGAGAGAGAGGGAGAGAGAGAGGGAGAGAGAGAGGGAGCGATAGAGAGATATATAGCTTGTGAAGAGTTACAGAAAACGTTTGGCCTCCGTTATTGCCGTTATTGCCAACAAATTATAAATTATCTTTATAAAAACAAAATTTTCAGGGTTTTTTTCCACATTCTTTCTCTCATGGTTGAGGTTCACCCATGTTGACAATTACAGGCCTCTCTAATCTTTTCAAGTCGGAGAACTTGCACAATTGGTGGTTGACTAAATACTTATTTGCCCCACTGTATGTCAAAGACTTGTTTTACCTATAGTCCACAAAGCATCGTAAATTTCACAGACGTCCTGTCTCCAAACCAAAAGATAGCTAAAAACCCATTATTTGAAAGCAGAAAAAGAATACACGTGATTATAAGAAATATTTCTCTTCACACCCAAGCCAAAATCTGGTCTATATATATATATATATATATATATATATATATATATATATATATATATATATATATATATATATATATATATATAGACCAGATTTGAAGATAGACAGGTGTGAAGAGAAATATTTCTTATAATCACGTGTATATATATATATATATATATATATATATATGTATATATATATATATATATATATATATATATATATATATATATATATATATATATGTATATATATATATATATATATATATATATTTAAATTATTTATTTATTAACTTACTTACTTAAAGATAATTTATAATTTGTTGGCAAGAACGGCAAGAACGGAGGCCAAACGTTTTCTGTAACTCTTCACAAGCTATATATCTCTCTATCGCTCCCTCTCTCTCTCCCTCTCTCTCTCTCCCTCTCCCTCTCTGCCTCTCTCCCTCTCTCTTCTCTCTCGCTGTCTATATATATATATATATATATATATATATATATATATATATATATATATATATATATATATATATACATATATATATATATATACATATATATATATATATATATTTCAGCAACACGCTTATTTATTTATATATTTATTCATGTATTTAGTTATTTATTAACTTACTTATTACCTATCTATTTATGTCTAAAATGCCTTTCCTGTATCTGCATTCTGACCCTCTTGCTACGTGACAATGAAATTTCCCGAATATGGGATGAATAAAGTTATCCAATCCAATACAGTGGTACCTCTACATACTAGCATTTCGAGATACGAGTAAAATTTCGAGCAAATAATTATCTCTAGATACGAGAAACATTTCGAGACGCGAGAAAGACAGGTGGCCAAGACATGAGAGGCTGTTTATCATTGTAGCGTCTTTTTTGCCGCATCGTTTTCATGTATAACAGATATCTATGAGCACTGGGCGGAGCGTTGCATTTTTTTCAGTGTTTTTTCCGTCACTCAGCGCGAATGCCGGAGCGATCGCTAATACGAGGAGTATAGTATATTACTTCTCGTTGGCTGCTCATAAGAACATCAGGGGCACTGTCTCTCTCCCCCGCAACTCCTCGTGTAAAATCTCTGGTCGCAACTATCTCTTTGTAACGTCTCTGCGAGCACTGAGCGTAGCGTTGCATTTTTTCAGTATTTTTTCCCCCCTTAGCCTGTTAGCTCCCGTTAGCAGACCGATTGCTAATTCAAGACATTTTTGTTGCATTTTTTCAGCATTTGTCAGTGTTTTTTTCCCGTTAGTCAGTGCGAATGGCGAATATACTTCTCGTTGGCAAGTGGTCGTGCGTTATCCTATTGTGAGGACATTTGTGTGCATCATTTTCGGAATATTTTGAAGGGAATACAACAGCAAACAGCCCATTGATACTAAAAGTCAGGTTGGAGGCAGGGCAAACAGCCAACCCAGGAGAAGGTATAAAAATGTAAAACAAAATTAGAATTAAGTTTAATGTAAGGTTAGATTGAATTTATATTTGAGTGTGTCTGCATCGTAATCCAAGTTCATTTAAATTTGTTTATGTTATATTACGATTCACCGGTGCAAAAAGTCTCCCCCGTGCCGGGAGAAGAGGCGACACTCCAGACCAAGCATTCCATCATTGTTATGGGGAGCGTGAGATAAGTGATCAGTATTTGCTGGGCTGCAATGGGGCTATCGGGAGTGTTGTGTTAAGTGCTTAGCACCCCCCGCACCCCCACCCCCCAACACCACGTGGTCGATACGGTCAGTTATTTCAAAATAGAGAAAAGATAAAAAGATAAAATGCTAAACAACATTTATTTTAGCAATATAAGTTGATTCTCATCAAAATTCTTATCAACTGGATATTACATAAATCTCCTAATATATTATGTGAAAACAAATGTTGTGCACACAGACTTTACGTTGCCAAAAGTTGATGCCGTTGAAACCACACAATTTCCATTTCAGGTTACAGAAAACAAAATGACTCATAGAATTATGATTTGAACTTTGCACTATTACAATATGGACTTATTGTTCATCAGATTTCAGTTTTAATGTCAGTTAATTCTCGTAATATTAATATTTTTCTCTTGGAAGATTCCAATGTATGACTTCTGGAAATTTCTCATGGTTGGGAAACATTGCTTGAGGAGACATGGTCGGATGCCTTCTCCAAGTCAACAAAACACACATTGACTGCTTGGCCTGGTTGGGTCTATAAGTCAAATCTTCATGCCAAGCTTTGCTTTCTGTGGAAGAAACAATGTGTAGATTTATTTTACAGGGATATAAATTTGGTGCAAATTATCTCTAAATTCCTGATGTACCTTCAGCGAAAAATTTACATTTGAGTAGTTTTTTAAGGGTTTAAAATATGTCCGTCTCTCGCTCTCTCTCATTTTCTGAACCGCTTTATCCTCATTAGGGTCATGGGGGGTGTTGGAGCCAATCCCAGCTGTCCTCAGGCCAGAGGTGGGGGACACCCTGAATCGGTGGCCAGCCGATCGCAGGGCACAAGGAGACGGACAACCACGCACCCTCACACCCATACCTAGAAGTAATTTAGAGTGTCCAATCAGCCTACCATGCATGTTTTTGGAATGGGGGAGGAAACCGGAGTACCCGGAGGAATCCCACGCAGGCCCGGGGAGAACATGCAAACTCCACACAGATGGACATGACCTGAATTTGAACCCAGGACCCCAGAGCTGTGAGGCCAACGCGCTAACAATTCACACAACCGAGCTGCCCTATATGTCTACTTACAATTCCTGTTGCATGTTTGGGTTTGACACTGTAGGAAGCCCGCTCTTTGGCTTGTCGGAAACACTCCTCAGCTACTTTTAACCTGGCAAAAAATGTACACTTGTTATATTGCAAATGATCAAGAATACACTTACCCTGTAGAATAAATATAATTGGGATATGAACACTTTTGACATAATTCATTCATTCAACATTTTTGAGGAAACAACCATAACAAGAAATTATGCAATTTTTTACCTCTCCTTAAGAATGGCTTTGTTTTCTTTCTTCCACAAATCCTTGAAGTCAGAGGAAAACTCATACCAGATAGAGAAAATAGTGTTCGGTGAAACCTCTTTTTCCCCTGCCTTTGCTTTCACCAAGTAGAACACTGTGACCTCTAGAAATCTGAAATGAACAACATTTGAAATTCATATTTTTATCATCTTTTCTTTTTGTAGGAGTTATCTTCTGAACCGCTTATCCTCATTAGGGTCATGGAAGGTGCTGGAGCCTATCCCAGCTGACTCCAGGCCAGAGGCGGGGAAACCCTGAATCGGTAGCCAGCCGATCGCAGGGGACAAGGAGATGGACAACCTGTAGGAGTTATGTGCAAATTACTATCACTTGTCAGTCATTTGATACATTTAGTAGAAGCTTTGTGTGAATTTGAACGCATTGTAGCTTTAGACAAAGCTACAATCATTTCATTTCTTGCCACCAATGAAAGATGTTTAGTTTTTTCAAAAGAAGATGTGCGAGGCTTCTTGGAGCACTTCTGGCTTCCTTTTTGAGTATAGTGATGAGATTGTGAACACGTTTTGAAAACTCTGATACCCCAAGTGTGTAATGCACCCTTCCCTTTAGAGTTGAGACGCCCATGTAATCAGGCCTTCCAAAGGTAATATAAATGGACAAAAGAAAAGACAGGGCAGAACACTATTGGGGAATTGGGACAGGCGGTCCTCTACGTCAGTCCTCCTTGCAAGTGAAAATCCCAAAGGGTGTCTTTCTTTCTTTATGCATGCTTTTGTGAATGTCTAATTGCAATTCTGACACTTGTATTCAACAGAAGCAAACATTTTTATCTTAGCCTTTCTACCGTAACTAGCTGCTCACGAACTCGACCTTCCCTCTCCCACTTATGGCTTAATCTTGTGCTTGTTTTTGTTTCATTTATCTGGCTATCCCAGGGGTCAGCAACCCAAAATGTTGAAAGAGCCATATTGACCAAAATAAAATTAAAAACAAATATATTTGGAGCCGCAAAAAAATGAAAAGCTTTATAATAATGGCAACACATACTGCATCTACTGTATTTTCACACCTATAGGGTGCACTTAAAAGTACAAACTTTTCTCCAAAATTGACGCTGCGCCCAATCAGCCGGTGTATGTATGTCTCATCTCATCTCATTTTTTGAACCGCTTTATCCTCATTAGGGTCGCCGAGGGTGCTGGAGCCTATCCCAGCTGACTGCAGCCCAGAGGCGGGGGACACCCTGGCCAGCCGATCGTAGTGCAAAAAGAGACGGACAACCATGCATACCTAGGGGCAATTTGTATTGTAATAAATTCAAAATTATGTTACCCTGACTGCTTGCCTGACAGGTTAATATTTTTGCCAACACGCTCTTAGGTCCTTCTGTCAACTCAGCAGACGTTCGTGTTCTCGTGGTCACATGAAACATATGTGATCCCGGGGCGGTGCAGTGGTGCGAGTGCTTAGCACGTCGGCCTCACAGCTCAGGGGTCCTGGGTTCAAATCCAGGTCATGTACATTTGTGTGGAGTTTGCATGTTCTCCCCGGGGCCTGCGTGGGTTTCCTCCCAAATGGGGATACTGCGGTTCAGAAAATGAGATGAGATGAGAGAAATGTGTTACTGTGAAGGGAAAATCTTAAGAAAAATCATCAGGGGTATTTTTAAAATACTGTATGAATCAAGGGTCAATATCAGAAGTCAATTTGCCTGTCTTTGTAAATACAAAATATCAAATTATTCAATTTGAAAATAGAAATAAGTCTATCTTGATGAGAACCTGATGCTTTCTAATTACAGAAATTACAATTTTCTTACTAGAAGTTTAAGATGTTGTGGCAGCCATATTGCTTCTAATGTCAAAATATCTCAATTCTTTTGATGGTTCATATTACTCCAATAGTTGTCACTTTCAAAGAAGAAATCAAAGGGAAATTTTGTTTTATTTCAAAATCAAGGCTACTCGAGTCTGGCCAGTCTGAGCACGTTTAACTAGGTTTAGACGGCAGCACCCTAGGTGAGATGGGTGCGCCTAGACCTAGGTAAGATGGCCGTGCCCCTAGCGAGCAGTGACGGGAAAGTATTTTTTTTCACGTTTTATGCGAGATACGTACGTTTTTTTTCTTGAATTTCATCCATAGATGTAAAAATAAATGTTGCTTAGCGTTTTATCTGTTTATCCTTTCTCTATTTTGAAATGAATTACCAAATCGGCTGCATTGTCTTGCGTCATGCCGTCACGGCGCCATTGCGTCATCACGTCACGGTGCCCTTGTGTCATGACGTCATCGTGTCATGGCGTCGTCAACTTGCAGTTTCGTGCATGTCGTGTTTTTATAAGCATATAAGCCGTACCCTTGATTCAGTCATCATTTTTTTTTGTCTGACAAAACGGCTTATATGTGAGTATGATCGAGAGCTGTATTTAAAATTCAACAAGAGAGGAGTGTGTGTTTTAATTTTTTTTTACCATTACATTCTTTTGGATTGGATTGCTCGCTTGAGGAGAATTTAGATTAACCCTGTCAATACACAACCACCATTGACTACAGCGTTTGAGTTGAAATAATTTCGTTCCAACAGTCCACTACTGAATAAAACATTTCAATTGAAATCATTTTCTTTCAACAGTCCACTATCCAGCTTGATATAAACAGACAATCTGCGTTATACCTTGATTTATTGACATTAAACAAAGTTAGTTGATTTTTCTTCAAGATAGCTGCACGACACAACAGTTACTTACTAACTTCCTATTGGAAATACATTGCTAAGATGGCCTTTCCTCCGACGATTATTTTGGGATACAAATATCCAACGAAGAAAGATGAAATTGAAGACTTTTGTAAGAAATGGGCCAAGAGCACAAAGAGTTCAAACCCCAAACGGCCTGCAATTTGAACGCTTAATGTAAGATTTTGCGAGGATATGGAAGTTAGAATTAAGGACTACAAACCAGAAGATAAGAGCGATAAAAGACTGAAATGAGAAATAAAGAATTATAATTTTACAGTTGTTTAAAAGGGAATGGGAGATTTTACATACAATGAAGTTACGAAACGATGAAAACCACAGGAAGAGATTAAGCTAAGACAAAAACAAGAACCATGGGAAGCTTAATGTTCGGTGTTCAGATGTGGTGCCATCAGGTCTATATCCTTTCATCACCAGTAATGTAAAAATTTCAGGGGATGTGGACTTAGAAGCAATGTTCCCTCTAATTTTTCGTTGATCTGAGCAAAAAGTCAACCTCCCTGAGCGCACTGAGTACCAGTGTGAGCGACATCATCGGTACTCGGATGATTCGCCTAAAGACGTTTCGCCGACGGACGTTTGACAGACGGGCAGGTCGCCGAATGGACGTTCCGCCGAACGTTCATTCGGCCGAACGGAGGTTTCGCCGAAACGGGATCCGCGCACTCGCCCCGCCCCCGGATCGTGTATGTACAAGTTTTTCAACCTCAGCCCGCGGGCGATATACGGCCCGTTAGGATTTTTAATCCGGCCCGCCGCCGGTGTTGTCCAAATTATAGTAAAAATCAATGTTAGTCTACCATCAATGGCTGCCCGGGAATAAGCACTCTTGGGCGGGCAGATGTAGCAGAACCGAGCCGTAAAATGACAGCAATCGGGTCAAATCCATCCTAAAACAGCATTTAATGATTAAATACAAATACTGGAGCTCTTTGGACATTAGAACCGAGCCCAGGGAAGTGAATTCCTCGGTAAAATGTTGTGATGATATCGCGATGGAGGCAAAAAAACGTCTATATACGTCCATTCGCCAAACGGCTCAAAATGCTCTCAAATTCGGTCAAATCCAGCCGAAAACAGCGTTTAATGATTAAATACAAATACTGGAGCTGTTTGGACATTAGAGCCGAGCCCAGGGAAGTGAATTCCTCGGTAAAATGTCGCGATGATGTCGCGATGGAGGCAAAAAAATGTCCATATACGTCTATTCGCCAAACGGCTCAAAATGCTCTCAAATTCGGTCAAATCCAGCTGAAAACAGCGTTTAATGATTAAATACAAATACTAGTATTTGTATTTAATCATTAAACGCTGTTTGAATGAATGTTCATTCGGAGACCTGTCCGTCTGTCAAACGTCCGTCGGCGAAACGTCTTTAGGCGAATCATCCGGTCACGACATCATCATTGCTCGCTATGGGCACACCAGTATCACACCTGCCACAAGCAGGTGCATGTCAATGTTCCCTCTAATTTTTCATGTAAAACATGCTGTAAAACACGAAAAACATAAGTGGACAGAACTACTGCCACTGGCTGCCGCTTAAACGGCGCCATCATGAAGAAAGGGGTAAAAAAAAAAAAACGTTTTTTTTTTTTACTGCGCGCCATAGGATTGCTGCTGCGCAGAGAAGACGAGAGTAATGCGCAATTGCGCACGCGCGCAGCTTAGAGGGAACAGTGCTTAGAAGTCATTCTCCTTTGACACTGGCAGAAAGGGTGCCAATTCCACCACAATACTGCAGCACCAACAGAAGACACCCAAAGCCAAAAAAGTCAAATGTGCTGATTTGTTATGCTGAAAGAGATCAAGCGCTCAAATAAATGACAAAGCAATCGGGTTATCTGGTCAACCTAAAATAACAAAATGGAAGCAAAGAGAAAGAAAATACTACTATCCAAGATCTTGAGAATGAGATAGATGATGCAACTCAGAAATATGTGCCGGACAAAGTGCGAGAAGAGAAATACATATTAACCAAGGTAGCATCAGGAACAAGGTGAAGTAATTCAGTGGGAGCAGAAAAGAAAGAAGTGTTGGGAGGTTGTCTTACATTTGCGCAACAGGCAGGGAAGGTAAACAATATGATCTCAGATACAGACCTGGCATTCACCCTCCAGATATGTATACCGATTCAGCTAATCAATTTCCAATATTAATAAAAGGGGCCCAGGGACAGTACCTATCATGGACAGGCTTGGACCTTGAGGGATTTGTGGCGCAGCTTCCTATTATTCATGAAGAGGCCAGCAAGTGGATAAGGGTGTTTGAAGAAGGGACAGTGGGCAAAATACTGGCAGTAGGCAACATCAAAGTAGTGTGAGCAAGAGTTCTCGTAATACTAACAATGGAAAATGTCCTTTACCTGAGCGGACATCATTGGATGCGTAACCCAGAGGCGGATGGAGTTGAGTTCAATCCATACCGTAGAGACTTGACTTAAGGAGGGAATATCCAATTAAGATTGATCACAAGGCCCCGTGTCAGATTCTGGTGGAGGTGTGTGCGTGTTTTCACCTCCCCTAATAGCCAGCTGTTTTGTGTTAATTTGATTAGCCCTGGGAGGTATATAATGAGAATGTTTGGTGACGTCTGGTGTGGGAGTATTATTACTCTTACCTCGTGTGTCTCGTACCAGTAAGTCATGTTTTGTTTTTTGTTGGTGTGCATCCTCCTCCTGTTTATTTTCTCACTTGGCTATTCAACCTTTGTTATTAAAAGAACCTACATTTTTGCACCAGCAATTCTCCCCATCCTTTTCCTGCATCCTGGGTTCAACTTTGCCTCCAACGACAGCCAAACGTCAGAATATTCCCACCAATCAACGAACCCAGTGATACACCAGGTATCTCCGAACCTAGTAATCCAAGCCCCAAGTTATCTTTTTGATTTGTCGCCTGCCTTCAACTCGCCGCCTGCCTACCCGCCCACGCATCTTCCACGTCATCCCCCCACGGGACATTCATCGCTGCCCGAGCCTTCCTCTACGAGGAAACACTTTTCTTTTGAATGCGACTCGAACTCAGATTTGTTTAATTACGAGGATGGCCCGGAACTCGTTAATCTTTTGGGCGAATGGGCCTTCCTCTCTCCCACCAATACTACTCGGCAGGCGAGGCGGAATGGAGCTCCCTTGAACCGTCCCCATGTCACGGACTCTCGGCCATTGACAGCTGAGGAGACATTTTGCTCCTTGTCGACGGGAATACAATGGCGTGCCCCTCACCGGGATGCTGGGCGGATGGCGTTCCAGCTGCCAGCAAGGCCACGACATCCGCCCAGAGGTGGTGGGAGAGGAGGCGGGATGGAGAGAGCTCCGACGGCCGCGCTGGGCTTTATGACGTAGGCCGTTTTGAAACGTGGCATTACGATGGCCATTTTGAGACAAGGCAGGATGACGGGTGTCTGTTCAAGACGGAGCTGGATGACAACAGCCATTACCTGTCATGCCGTGATCACGACAGCCATCTTGAGGCGGAGATTCTCCTGGCGGGGGCCAAGACGGCGGCAAGAACCTGGAGGCCGGGGGCGACCATCCTTTTGGCGGCGCCAAGACGGCGGCGAGAACCTGGAGGCCGGGGGCGACCATCCTTTTGGCGGCGCCAAGACGGCGGCGAGAACCTGGAGGCTGTGGGTGGCCATCCGTCTGGCGGGGCCCAAAACGGCGGCGTGAACTTGGGAGCCGTGGACAACGGCGCACGCTTGGAGGCCATGGACGACGGCGCACGCTTGGAGGCCGTGGACGACGGCGCACGGTTGGAGGCCGTGGACGACGGCGCACGGTTGGAGGCTGTGGACGACGGCGAATGCTTGGAGGCCGTAGGCGACTGCGCACGCTTGGAGGCCGCCGACGGCGAAAGCCTGAAGGCTGAGGGTGAAGACGACGGTACTTCCAGCAGTATCACCTCAGGCTTACGTGAGTCACTCCGCTTCCTCATGCTAACCTCCACATTGACTATCCAGAGCAAGATGCACCGCTACTGCCTGGCGGACCTTACTGGACGACCCCCGATAGATCCGTTTGCCGCTTCTTTGGGGGCTGGCCGGGTCGACCACCCAACTGGGGATTTGTTTTTTTTTCATGTTTCGGACGGCACGCTTGCCCTCCTCCGGGCCTCCTGCCTCGCTCCCATTTGTATTCGTTGTTGGAGTTTTGGGATTTTGTGACGCCTGGGATTCGTCCCTCAATCGGAGTTCACCCAACCAGTCTACATGTGCTTTGTGGATTCGGAGAAAGCGTTCGACCGAATATCTAGGTGCAGCCGTGCATTGAGGGGTTCCGGTTTGGTGGCCTCAGTATTGCATCCCTGCTTTTTGCAGATAATGTGGTTCTGTTGGCTTCTTCAGGCCTTGATCTCCAACTCTCAGTGGAATGATTTGCAACCGAGTGTGAAGTGGACGGGATGAGAACCTACAAATCTGAGACCATGGTCCTCAGTGGGAAAAAGGTGGTATGCCCTACGACTGGGGAGAAAAGAGCGTTTTCAGTGCACGGAAGACAATCCTTCTTCTTTTCTGGGCAGGTGGAATTATATTTGCCATAAAAATGAATTATTGAAATATAGGCATAAATGCAGATTGAGTGCAAATCTATACATATTACTATTTCTTAGAATGTGTTTGTGTGCGCATTAGTGTATTCGTCCGTTACATCGGACAAAATGGAGACAACACCAAAGATCCGATTTGAATGCGGTTTTGAACAAACAATTGCAAATGTATGGCTCTTGGGTGTTACCATGCTCTATTTTTGAATTTGGGCCGTTTTTTCCAAAAATCGATGATTTCTGAGAATTCTGTGTGTACTCAGCAGAGCAGGGAACATTGTCGGGGACCCATACCACCCTGGTCACAACCTGTTCCAGCTGCTGCCCTCTGGGAGACGCTACAGGTCTCACAAAGCACGGACAAATATGCTTAAGGACAGTTTTTTTCCACAGCCATGAGGACTCTGAACTTGCGGTAGCACGACACACAATCCCTTCTGTGTAATAACTTCGGGGTTAGGTAACATGAAGGACGTTGGGCAGTGATCTGCCTCCTGTTGGCTGACTGAAGGTAAGTGAGGAGACAGCGAGGAGGTAAGTGATCCGTTGTTTGCTGGCATCTGCGAGGCAAACTTTTTTTCTGCAGTCACCGGGATTTGGTTGCGCTCGGGGGAGATGCGATGTATCCATCACGTCAGATTGCCAACGAGTCTGAAATGAACCACCGGGATAGTAATAATATTTTAGATTAGGCAATTTAGGCATTTTTTTAGTATTTAGCTTATCAGGATGTGATTCTTATATTTTTACATTACTTATTTTGGCCTTTTGCCGGGAAAGCGCACTTTGTGGAATAGCACCACCAATTTCGTCATACGCAGCTGGGTATGACGACAATTAGACTTTTGACGAGTCAATGATGATGACAAAGCCTATGTGTGGTTAGTTAGTTAGTTAGTTAGTTAGTTGAACAAACAATTGCAAATGTACAGCTTTATTTTTGAATTAGGGCCCCATTTTTTTCCCCAAAAATTGATTTTTTGCGAAGAGGAGAAATGGGAAGCGTTCATCAATTGCATCGCAGACGTGCCCAAGGGACGGACTAACCTCTTACTGTGGTAAATCCGACTATAGAAAAACAAATTAAAAAGATTCCAGTAAATTAGGACCTAAGAAAATCAATGTCAATATTTAGAAATGACAAATCTGCTTACCTTTGACGTAGGCGCCTTTTGCCCGCCCCCTCAACAGAAGCCAC
>NC_135404.1:2045316-2117816 GCF_051989625.1 Stigmatopora argus
GAAAGTGGTGGAAAATTTTTCGTCTGCAAAAGGGTAGCTGCCAGATTTAAAAAAAAAGTTGAGGTACCACTGACAAGCAGTAAATAAAGTGTAACCTGTTCAACAGTAAGTAATACAAATATAGAAGTTACCAAGTTTGTACGATACTGTAGCCATATCAGGCTTGTACTTACAGTTTGTGTGTGTTGCTGAGATGAGTTTCCAATGCTTCAAGCTCATTCTTAGCTTTGGGAGAAAAATACAGATGCCTCGTTAAAAATAAGAGCAATTCATATCCCTGAAAAGATGGCATTACGGTTGTTATAGCATAGAACCTGTACATTTTATTGTGCAAGTTCCTGCGTTGTCTTCTGGTTAAATATGTCCTTCATTCATTCATTCATTTTCTGTACCGCTAATCCTCACAAGAATTGCGGGGGTTGCTGAATTGGTGGCCACGAAATCGCAGGGCATGAGGAGGCAGACAACCCTTCATGCTCAAACTCACACCGAGGGGCAATTTAGAGTGTCCAAACAGCCTACCATGCGTGTTTTTGGAATGCGTGAGGAAACCAGAGTACCTGGAGAAAACCCACGCAGGCTCGGGGAGAACATGCAAACCCCACACAGGAGGACCGACCAGGATTCAAACCCAAGAACCCAGAACTGTGAGGCCAACGCGCTAACCACTCACCTGATGGGCCGCCGTAAGGTTTAAAACAAAACCTAACATACAAAAAAATGGGAAAACGAAACACAAAGAAACAAACTGACCGGAGAAAAGGAAGAAAGACACACACCACACAACGATCACAACAAGCGACAACCTGAACTAGTGGTCAGCCAATTGCAGGACCCGAGGAGGCAAACAAAGAACAATGCTTACATTCATACCGAGGGACAATTTAGAGTGTTTCAGATGCCTACCACCCATATTTCTGTGACTTGGGGGGAAACATGAGTAAGGATTTTGAGAATCAAAAATAAAGAAGAGATTATGTTTTTTCATGATGTTTTTCAATACCTTTTGAAATAAAATAATCCATCTTGTCCTTAAAAGGCTGTAGATTATCTTCATCTGAAGCTTTGCACACTCGTTCTACCTCTAAAGTACATGCTGAGCAAAATAACAGAACAATAAATTGAGTATGTCTCTGATGAAGTTAGAAAAATATTCAGCACTGTTATTTAGTTCACTTGCTGGTTATGAACCAGTTAGTCAATAGAACTTACATCTAAGGTCTTTCCGGAGTCGAGTCAGATCTTTCTGAAAGTCTTCAAACTTCATCTGTGAAGTCTGGAACAACTCATGTGGTTCAGGCAGAGGATAAATACAGGTTTCTTTCCCAGCATCCTGCAGACATTGGGAAGAAAAATTAATAAAATAATTTGTATATATATATATATATATATATATATATATATATATATATATATATATATATATATATATATATATATATATATATATATATATATATATATATATATATATATATTTATATATGTATGTATGTATATATATCAGTGGCGGGGCATCAGGGCCTTCAAGGCCATCTCTGCTAGCCTAAGAAATATCTGAATCATATTATATTTTGTCCATCAATACTTATTATTCCAAATGGTCTGTTAGCTTCCTTTCATTGCTTTTCCCCCTGGTTGCACTGCTTCCAGAAGTGTGTTTTCATATTGAAGCATTTAACCAATCACATTTCAGCCATTATTTGTTGACAGATCAGATCTGCCTTCACAATCAGTTCTGCGCGGTCTGCTGCATTAAACAAGACTGTTGCTTTTAACCAATCAGATTTCAAGTTGGCAACCCCACAATGATTTTTCATAGGCGTTAGCATTTTGCTGGCTGGGATACGTCATTGCCTTCACCAACTATGATTGGCTAGTAGGCGGGCCAAAGCCGAGGCAGCCAGAGATCGCAAACTCCACCCACAATGCCGGAAATATGACAGGACAGGCTCGACTTTCATCATTAGCTTCGATGGTGATAGGAAAGAAGTAAGAAAGAAAGGAGGATGGATATTGTGTACAGTTAAAAAGAATTTTTGGGGAGTATAATATGGCTATATTCCTAAAAAATACTTCAATTGTGGGCCCGGTTCTGATATCTGAAAAGCTCCAGTGTTTGTATTTAAGCTCCAGTGTTTGTATTTAATCACTAAATGCTACCAGGATGTGGATTTTACCCCAGTTTAATTTTTGCCGTTTCACCATTGACGTCCATCGCTGTCTTTTCCCGAGGAAATCACCCCCCTGGCCTGGTTGTAATGTCTCAAAAGCTCCAGTATTTGTATTCAGTCGATAAATACTGCTAGGAAGTGGATTTTACCTAATTTTAGTGCATTTTTTTGTCATTTCACGTATGGACGTATCGACGTTCATCGCTGTCTTTTTACCGGGGAAATGATACTCCGGGCCCGGTTCTGATGTCTAAAAAGCTCCTGTATTTATATTTAATCAATAAATGCTGTTTTCGGCTGGATTTTACCCCATTTTCGGGCAATGTTTGCCCGTACGCCATTGACGTTCATCGCTGTCTTTTCCCCTGAAAATCGCCCCCCTGGCCTGGTTTTAATGTGTGAAAAGCTCCAGTATTTGTATTTAATCATGAAATGCTGCCAGGAAGTGGATTTTACCCCATTTTTGTGCATTGATGTATTGATTATTTTTTATGTGTCTCGCAGCTCTAGCTGCAGTAAAGGTTTTATAGCCATAAAATAGTTTTTGAGGGTTGGATTGATATGTTTAAGGCGCTACGAGAAAATGCACCGACCGCCACTGATATCAACTAAAACCCATTTAAAGTGTATTTGTCTTTCAGATTTGCGATTGTGTTTGTTAGTGTCCTTTTATTTGTTCTGAAAGATTTTTGGACAGAACAAGATCAGTTTCAGTGGTCACTTCTCAATGGTTTATTTGAGAAAATGGCCCTCGTGCTGGCCGATGGTGGGAGTGGTTAGCATGTCGTCCTCACAGCCCGTGGGTCCTGGTTTCAAATCCAGGTCACATCCATCTGTGTGAAGTTTGCATTTTCTCCACGGGCCTGCGTGGGTTTCCTCCGGGTACTCTGGTTTCCTACCAAATTTGATCGTCCTCATTCTTTAAAAAAACAAGAACAAAGCCTTGCTCCCTGTCTACTGGATGACCATCCGGAAAGCCTGGGTCACGAAAGCTTTCATAAACTGTTTCATACCGAGCGCAAAGCTGTACCTCTCTGAACGGGGGCTGGCATTCAAGGTCTGGACTGTGCAGGAGGACTTGGACTAAAACTCCCATTAACCTCCCGGAGGCCAGCCGATCGCATGCCACAAGGAGATGGTCAATCAAGCACACTCACACCCATACCTAGGGGCAATTTAGAGTGTCCAATCAGCCTACCATGCATGTTTTTGAAATGTGGGAGGAAACCGGGTACCTGGAGGAAACCCATGCAGGCCCGGGGAGAACATGCAAACTCCACACAGGTGGACGTGAGGAAATCACCCCTCTGGCCTGGTTGTAATGTCTCAAAAGCTCCAGTATTTGTATTCAGTCAATAAATGCTGCTAGGAAGTGGATTTTACCAAATTTTAGTGCATTTTTTTGTCATTTCACGTATGGACGTATCGACGTTCATCGCTGTCTTTTTACCGGGGAAATGATACTCCGGGCCCGGTTCTGATGTCTAAAAAGCTCCTGTATTTGTATTTAATCAATAAATGCTGTTTTCGGCTGGATTTTACCCCATTTTCGGGCAATGTTTGCCCGTACGCCATTGACGTTCATCGCTGTCTTTTCCCGGGAAAATCGCCCCCCTGGCCCGGTTTTAATGTCTGAAAAGCTCCAGTATTTGTATTTAATCATGAAATGCTGCTAGGAAGTGGATTTTACCCCATTTTTGTGCATTGATTAATTGATTATTTTTATGTGTCGCAGCTCTAGCTGCAGTAGAGGTTTCATAGCCATAAAATTTTTTGAGGGTTGGATTGATACGTTGAAGGCGCTACGAGAAAATGCACCGACCGCGGTTTGCCGTCAGGGCCTTCAAGGCTGTCAGGAGTGGCTCATTTGTCACTCCTGGCTTGCCGTCAGAGCAGCTGCAGACAATCCTTGATTGCCTCCTGGTGTGGGTATTTAAGCACCACACAAAGGATGGGTCATTGTCTGATCGTTCCTGCAAGTCTTGCATGCTCCTGTATATTCCTGCATGACACTGCGTAAATTCCTGCGTAAATTCCTGCGTGACACACCACGTGTCAGCATACATCGCTACAGGTATTATTCCTCTGTTACGTTTTGGGATATACAAGCCCTTGTTATTTTGTAAAGTGTTTGAGTAATTAAAGCTATTGTCATGAGAACTGCATGCCTCGCCTCCCTTTGCTTCCCCGTAACTTGGTCCGAATCTCCCCGATCGTGCCACGGCGTCACGGCGCGATCGTAACAGAACGATCCGACCATCATGGAACCAGCAAGGAGCCACCCACGCTTGCGCCGTCGCTCTCATCGACGCCAGCCACCCTTCTCGAATTCCCCCGACCACATGGATTTAGCGGTAAGCTCCCCAAAATCTTTTAGGGAGTTTATAATGGACACGCCGTGGTATGGGCACCTCAGAGACGTTCTGGCAGCGGAGGAATCCTGACTAGGAGGTAATTCTGAGGGGATTTTGTGTGATTCAATACTTTGATCCTGGCTTTTGGCTACCAATCTTAGATATTGTCCCTTTTAATAGTGGTACCAGTACCTAAAACATAATCACCGATTGGTAAA
Organism: Stigmatopora argus; assembly: GCF_051989625.1. Classification (NCBI taxonomy): domain Eukaryota; kingdom Metazoa; phylum Chordata; class Actinopteri; order Syngnathiformes; family Syngnathidae; genus Stigmatopora; species Stigmatopora argus. The sequence goes on from NC_135404.1 coordinate 2,050,063, forward strand.
GAAAATCTCATATGGAGTAGGAATTCTTACCTCATCAAAATTCTTTAGGTAGTATGCCACTATGTAAGACAAAAGACTTTTCATGCTGTCCTGTATGGAGAGGAAAAGAGTAGAAGAGTTTAGAATGGGGGGAAAAAGCCTCCTGGACATTATTAATATTTAAGAGGTCCCGTTTCGTCAAAATCTAATTTTTCACTCATGTATGAGGCTCATGGGTGAGGCTGTCCAAGTGGAGGCATCCAACTTCATCGTTGCCTCTCCAGCGAAGCGCCCTGACGCTTGCCCCCAGAGAGCATCCCGGGCGAGGCCCCTGACAGTGTTGTCGCCACTCCAGTCCAGACCGGCCAGCCCGTCGCTTCCTTGTGGGCTGGCCTGGACTACTGCCTGACCAGCCAGCCTGTCACTTCCTCGTGGGCCGACCCGGCCAGCCCGCTGCATCCTTGTATTCCAGCCTGGACGTACACCAGACTGATTTTTGTTTCTGGACAGTTGTCATGCCCCCTTCCTACCTCGTGTTTGGGTGTTTGTTTTGTTTTGGGCTATCTGGAACGTCGGTGGAGGTTTATGTTATGTCTTGGTTCTGTCATGTTTTAGTGTTATTTTTTCTCCCTGTGTGACCTGTCCTTTCCCATTGAGTTCACCTGCCATTTCTCTGGTGTCTCTCCTGCTTGCTGCTTCTCTTATCATTCAGGTGTTTCTAATTGTTTCCTCAAACCATGTCTCTCTATTTAAAGCCTGTATATTTGTCAGATCATCTGCTGTTCATGGCTGTTTCAACCCTCCCCATTTCTACGTTCATGTCCAGTGCTCCGTGTTTTTCCATGTAAGGTTTCTTTCATTTGTCTTATTTTGTCATCTTCCCCGTTCTTTGTCCTTTGAGGTTTTTGTGATGAAGTCTAAGTTATTAAAGTTACGTTGGTGCACTCTCACTCCCTTTGTCTGCCTGCTTCCCTGCATTTGGGTTCAAGCACACTCTCCACACATCCCCTCTTGCACAGTGTTTCAATATGGATTACTTTTTACTCACACTGCTCTTGACATCTTTAAGTTTGGGAAGGATGTCAAGGCTAAAACCATCAGCTTGACCCCTAGTACGATTTCCTCCATTCATGAAGTTGCCAAAGGCCAGCACCAGACCCAGCACCTGCTTCACTGTTTTACTGTCCTGTAACACCTATACAAGAAATAACATTTTTGGTCAGACACCTAAAATATATTTTATTCTGTATTCATATTCTGCTCAATTCAACATGTTGCAATGGTTTTGAGTCAATCTTTTAGGTCCAGGGCAAGGCGTGTGGGTTGGTGTGTGTGTCAATTACAGGCCTAGGAGCCAATTGTTTTATCACAAAACAAATAAGTTTTAATTGTCGTATGACTTTTGGTCAATCAAGCTCAAAAATGTGTTCATGGAAACATTCTGTAAACCCGTTAACAACCGTGCTCTAATTTGCAAGGGACATTTTATTTTCTATCAGTCATAAACTTCCTTTCCTGCACACGGTTTTTGTGTCAATCTCATGTGGATGGAAAATGCCATCTGGAAGATATGGACTATCCTAAAAGAGTTGACATCTCTGGTAAGTCCACATGAAAAAAGCGCTCGCGGAAGAATTGAAAATTGAACATTTCGAAGGAGGACCATTGTGGTGCTTTCGTATTATGAAACGGCACCATCTGGCGATCATAGTGAGGACAACCGTGGCGCAGCAACTTCCGGCGGACTACATTGACAAGCTAGCCGTTTTCCCGCACCTACTGCTCCAAGCTGATTGCCGACAAACTTATACAGCCAAACCACATTACCAACATGGACGAGGTGCCGCTGACTTTCGACATCCCGATGGACCACACTGTCGAGAGGAAGGGGACCAGCACGGTGGCGATACGAACAACGGGGCACGAGAAGTCGGCTTTAACTGTCGTTCTCGCTTGCCATGCTAATGGGCAGAAGCTACCACCAATGGTGATCTTCAAGCAAAAGACTCTGCCTAAAGAAAAGTTTCCAGCCGGCGTCATCGTGAAGGTAAATCCAAAGGGCTGGATGGATGAGGAGAAAATGCGAGACTGGTTACGTGACGTATATGTCAAGCGACCAGATGGATTTTTTCATGGCTCGCCGTCTGTTTTGATTTGCGACTCCATGCGTGCTCATCTCACAGCAACGGTTAAAAACCAGATCATGAAAATAAACTCAGAGCTTGCCGTCATTCCCGGAAGCTTGACCAAAGAATTACAGCCGCTGGACATCGGCATCAACCGGGCTTTCAAATCAAAGTTACGAGCGGCGTGGGAGCAGTGGATGATCGCTGGTGAACACAGCTTCACGAAAAGTGGCAGGCAGCGCCGGGCTTCTTATGCTACGATTTGTCAATGGATCGTTGCCGCCTGGGCGAACGTGTCTGCTTGCACGGTTGTTCGAGCTTTTGCCAAAGCCGGCATAATTTCTAAGGAGCCACATGGAAATGACGGTGACTCTGAGAACGAAGAGAGGGGGGGACCCGGCTATTTGGAAGGCTCGTTTGGGCAATTGTTTAATTCTGACACAGAAGATGAGGAGTTTGAGGGATTTGAAGGTGATGATGACTTGAGTAAATTGTAAAATGTCCAAATAAAGCACTACCGAACTCAGTTTTGCTTCCGTTGCCTTTTAAAGCGTGTTTTTAGCGTGTGGGTGTTGCGCGCAAGAACTATATTTCCCAGCAGTCACTGCGCACCGGAACCCGGAAATAAGCTGCTTCCGGTAGCCAGTGCTATTGCGTTTCGATGTTCATCCATATATAATATATAATATATATGCGTCTAATGAAATGGTGCGTGCTTTGTGTGTCTAAAATACAGAAATAGCACTCGTTACTGACACTGCGGCGTAAAATACGATGCGCCAAATAGTCGTGAAAATACGGTAGTTAATAGACTAAATATGGGTTTGCTGGCCAGCTTAATATGCATAAAATAGTAGACCTGCAGGACAAATTTTTCACTAATCAAAGCAGTGATATAAAATGGAGAAAGATGGATATGATGATACTAATTTTTGGTGTTAATAGCAACGACAGGGCATGATGGGAATGCAAAGAAAGTTGAGCAGAGGGAGAGGGAGAATGTTGATAAGGGTGAGGCGGCTGGGAAAGCAGAGCGAGTTGTTTTGTTTCAGAGAAAAGTAAAAAAAAATACGAGACGTAAGAGTGAAATGTATGACGGAAAAGCATTGTCATAATTTTTACAAATTTATCTAATTGCGGAAACACTTTTTAGCTGTGACTACTATTTATATTGAAATTATGGCAGATTAACCGACACAATGTGTCGTGTGAGTTGGGTTAGAGACTGGGTTTAGCACTGTCGAGTGTGTGCAAGCAATGAATTGTTTAGCGTCTAGCAGAATGGTGTTGTGAATTTTTTAAGGTTTCTGGATGTTAGTTCAGTTCTCGCTCTCTCGCTCTCTCGCTCTCTCTCTCTATCTCTCTATCTCTCTATCTCTTTATCTCTCTATCCCTCTGTCCCTCTATCTCTCTATCCATCTATCTATCTCTCTCTCTCTCTCTCTCTATCCATCTATCTCTCTCTGTCTCTCTCTATCTCTCTCTATCCCTCTATCCCTCTCTATCATCTCTCACTCTCTATCATCTCTCTCTCTATCATCTCTCACTCTCTATCATCTCTCTCTCTATCATCTATCTCTCTCTCTCCACCTCTCTCTCTCACCCTCTCTCTCTCCACCTCTCTGTCTCTCCATCTCTGTCTCTCCATCTTTCTCTCCATCTCTCCATCTCTCTCGCTCTCTCGCTCTCTATCTCTATCTATGATATATATGATTGGACAGGCAAAGTCATGTGATCATATATATATATATATATATATATATATATATATATATATATATATATATGTATATATATGTATATATATGTATATATATGTATATATATATATATATATATGTATATATATGTATATATATGTATATATATGTATATATATATATATATATATATATATATATATATATATATATATATATATATATATGTATGTATATATATATACATATGTATCAATTGAGAGAGACATATACTCACCTTGCATACACTCAGTAATGAATCCAATTTCCTCATCAAGGATGTCATGCACTCAGAAAAGCTAGCCTGGAAGAGAATGCAAAAGACTCGCCCAGAGAAGCTTGGGATCTGTGAGAGCTGGTAGAGAAATCTGTAAGAAAAAATAATCCACAGTCAAGTTAATATTTAGTTCTAATGTCTCAGGACTATGGCGTCAACCCACTGTTCAGGTTTGTCCAGAGGTTTAGCATTCTCCTTGTCTTTAGTGAATTTCATATGTTTTTCAATCTTCTCCAATTCTTCTGGCACTGCTCTCTGTCAAATACACATATCTGAATGACTCTATGGACACAGTAAAATAATTCACAAACATGTACATTTATTCATTTTAACGCAACATCTTCCCACCACTCGTACATTTTACCTTTCCATTTTCATTCATACTTTTCCTTATTGCACCATTTTCACAGTCTACTGGGGAATATGTTGCATGAGAAACCAATTCATTTTGTAAATCCTTGTTGTGTTGCCCGCATATAATGTGGGAGTATACGTTGTCCCACCATCAACTAAAAAAGTATTTAACTCAAAATAAGGTCACATTTCTGACCTCAATGACATGATTCTATGGTTATTCGAACATTCGCCATTACATTGTGTCATCGTGTGTCTTAGAACGGACAAGTTGTCACAAAACCAGAACCTGTCTGATCACTTACAGGTACTCGGATGATTCGCCTAAAGAAGTTTCGCTGACGGACGTTTGACAAACGGACAGGTCGCCGAATGGACGTTGCACCGAACGGTCATTCGGCCGGACGGCCGTTCGGTGCAAGGTCTGAAACGGGATTTGCGCGCTCGCCCCGCCTCCAGATCGTGTGTGTACAAGTTTTGCAACCTCGGCCCGCGGCCCATATACAGCTCGTTAGGATTTTTAATCCGGGCCGCCAAGTAGGTAAATCATATACCTACGGTCATCGGAGGGGTTTCTCCCCGGGAACAGTGCTTCGTGGGCGGATTTTAATGACACATGCTGAGTTTCATTATCGAGCTCCATATATTTCCCGAGTATGAACACTTTAAAAATCGGCGGGGGTTCCCCCTGAGCCTATCCGAGAATAGTGCACCGTGACCGGACTGGGTTGGACGACGCCCCGCTGAATTTCTGCAGTTCCAGAAATTTTTCAAATTTGAGCCCCACACACATCAACGGTGTTTTCCCCATGGCCTATCCGAGGATAGTGACACATGGGTGGATATGGGTTGCTGAAGCCCCGCTGAAGTCTCGAGCGCCAGATTTTTTTTCAAAGTATGAGCACCACACACATCAACGGTGTTTTCCAACATTTGATATCGCAAATCATTAAACGCTGTTTTCGGCTGGATTTGACCGAATTTGAGAGCATTTTGAGCCGATGGCGAATGGACGTATATAGACGTTTTTTTGCCTTATCGCGACATCATCGCGACATTTTACCGGGAAATTCACTTCCCTGGGCTCGGTTCTAATGTCCAAAGAGCTCCAGTATTTGTATTTAATCATTAAATGCTGTTTTAAGATGGATTTGACCCGATTGCTGTCATTTCACAGCTCGGTTCTGCTACATCTGCCCGCCCAAGAGTGCTTATTCCCGGGCTGTCATGCCTACCCAAGAGTGCTTATTCCCGAATTTGCTCAAATTTGAAAAATTTCTGGAGCTGCAGAAATGAACGTTCGGTGGAACGTCCATTCGGCGACCTGTCCGTCTGTCAAACGTTCGTTGGCGAAACGTCTTTAGGCGAATCATCCGGTCACGTATTCCAACACATCAACAAGAGCTGGCTCTAGAGGTGACTGTGTATTTCCCTTCAAAAAGAGTGCTTTCAGCCAAAGCACATTATCTGTCCGTGCTGCACACACCTGGAACTCAATACCAATTCTTTTTCATATTTTTTTTGTATGGACAGGAACTCTTTTATTTTAGGAACAACGTTCCTCACAACTGACCGATCACAAATTCAGTCGCTTCGGAGGTGCTCTATCTCTCACTGGGTACCTGCGCCCAAACACCTCTGGGGAACTGACTGCTCGGTTGTCAGGTGTAACTGTCTTGTCACAGGCCACAGAGCCTGGTGAAGGTGTTACATGTGTCTCTTCAGGTGAGTACGGGCTACCACCTACTGCTCCAAGTGTGCCTTTCCCCCCACATATGCGTGAACCACCACAGGGTAGTTAATTGTGACTTCCAGCTGCTCATCCGGAAACTCCAATGTCTCTGGTCTGGACGGTTGGTTGTACAGCAGATGATCAATGTGGATTGCGCGTCGGCTCACGCCATTCCACACCAGGTAGGTGACTGGTCCGAGTCTCTTTTCCACTGTTCCTTTTGTCCTCCTTTCCTCCACGGAAATTCCGGATCAGGACTGAGTCACCCTCAGACAGATGTCTCAGCTTGGAGGCGGTTTTATCATGCTAGTGTTTCTGCTTCCGTTGTTTTGCTGCCACCACTTGAGCGAGATCTGGTTTCAGTAAGCTGAACCTGGTCCTGATTTGACGTTTGAGAAACAGTTCAGCTGGTGCACATCCTGTAATAGTGTGCGGTGTACTCCGGTATGCCATCAGGAAGTTAGCTAACCTGTGTTGCATTGTTATTGTGACATTTTGTTTCTTCTCCTCAAGCACTTGTTTCAGCAGTGATGCTTTCACTGTTTGAACTGCTCGCTCTGCAGCTCCGGTGGTATGGTTTCAGTCTCTCGTCCTTGTTTTAACTTGGCCATCCAGACCGAGTCAGCTCCAGTACTTTGCATAGGACTGGGTCCTTGAGAGTGCTCTGTGCAATCTCTGTAGCCTGCACGGGAAGCTCATCCACTACTGAGAAATAGAAGATGCTGTTTTCCTCGGCTGTATTATCCTTTTCCTTCCCCGGCAGTCTAGATAACGCATCTGCGTTGGCATTTTCTGCTGACGTTCTGTACTCTATACTGTAGTCATAAGCCATCAGTCTCAGCGCCCAGCGCTGCATTCGCAGAGCAGCTAAAGTGGGAATTTCAGACTTGGGTCCCAAAATAGCAAGAAGGGGCTTGTGGTCAGTTATTAAACTGAACTTGCGGCCATATACATATTTATGAAATTTGGTCACGCCAAAAAATTATGGTCAAAGCCTCTTTCTCTATCTGACTGTATTTGCTTTCTGCCTCTGTCAATGTACGCGATGCAAATGTGATCAGTTTCTCATCTTCATTTTCCATTATGTGAGACATGACCGCCCCGATTCCATAAGGGGATGCATCTGGAGCTAATCTCAGGGGTTTCTTGGTGTTATAGTGAACTACTAGTGAGTTTTTACTAACTGTTCTGTTGCATATTTGAATGCTGCTGCACATTTAGGAGTCCATTTCCAATCAACTTCCTTCTTCAGCAGTTGATGTAGCCGCTGCAACACCGTCGACAGGTCTTTCATGAACCGACCATAATAGTTTAATAGTCCTAGGAAAGATCGTAGCTCTGTGACGTTTGTAGGCTGGGGTGCATTAACGATGGCTGCCACTTTTGTCTCAGTGGGGTGCAGTCCCTCCTTATCTATCAGATGCCCCAGGTATTCTACTTTCTCCTGCATGAAGTCACATTTTGCTCTTTTCACTCTCACCCCGTAGCTCTCCAGGCGGCTCAGTACCTCCTCCAGATTCCTCAGGTGTTCAGCTCTTGTTTTTCCTGTGACCAATATGTCATCCAAAAAACAGGTCACATGCTCCAAGCCTTGGAGGATCTGGTCCATCACATTCTGAAACATAGAAGGAGCACTGGACACTCCGTATGAAAGTCTATGGTACACATACAGTCCTTTGTGAGTATTTATTGTCAAATACTTCTCTGAGTCTTTTTCTAACTCCAGCTGTTGGTAAGCATGTGACAAGTCTAACTTGCTGAAAAGAGTGCCTCCAGCTAGGGTGGCAAAAAGGTCTTCAACGTTTGGTAGTGGATAGGTCTCCTCTTCCACACTTTGATTTACTGTGACCTTATAGTCTCCGCAGATACGAATTGACTTGTCTGCTTCGGGTACCAATACTATTGGCGCGGCCCCCTGACTATGTTCTTTCTTTGAGAGAATGCCAGCTTTTTCTAGGCAATTTAACTCGTTCTCAACTGCATTCTTTAATGCATAAGGCACTGGTTTGGCCTTCCTGAAGATCGGTTTAGTATTTGGCTTTACTGTAATGTTGGCCTTAAAATCACGAATAGTGACTAACTCCTCAGCAAACACTGCTTTGTGTCTCTGCAACACTGCCTCCACATCTGCGTTGTTACAGGCCCTTGCTGGTATAACTGAGAAAATGCTTGCCCAGTCCAGTTTGAAGTTTTTGAGCCAGTTACGGCCAAGGAGGGCTGGTCTGTCACCTTTTACGATCACTAGTGGTAGATCACCACTCTGGTTTCCATATTTTACCTTGACAGTCACTTGTCCCATCAAGGGAATGTTCTCTCCGGAAAAGGTTGACAGCTGCACTTTACTTACTTTCAATGGCAGATGAGAGAGATGCTTCTTATACACTATTTCAGAAACAAGTGTTACAGCAGCTCCTGTGTCGAGTTGCATCTCTAGAAGAGTTCCTTCTAATTTGACCTGTACTGTCATTTCCTTCTTCCAATTTTCGACAGTACGTGTGGGATACACGCCATTCAAGCGAAATGACCTCAACAGTTCATCATCAACATTTCCTGTTGTCTCATTTTTATTTTCCTTTACATACTGTGTGTCCTTGCCTATTTTTAGTTTTACACATCCTTGCTATATGTCCTACTTTTGAACACCTGTGGCATGTCTCTATTTTATAATGGCATAATCGAGCTTCGTGGCTGTTACCTCCACATCGGTAACAGGGTTGGTGATTTTCTCTTCTCTGTGGTCTGTAATTTTCACTTTTGGTTTCACTTTTCCATTTGCTGGTGGCTGGTTGGTATTTCCACACACTTTTTCTTGTTTTCTTCTGGTCAATTCTATTTACTGTGGCAGGTTCTTTCATTTTGCTGGCGAACTCCAACGTATTATTTGATGCCATTTCCATGGATAACGACAGTTCACATGTTTTTTTTAATGTTAGATCTTGCTCCGTGAGTAATCTTCTCTGAATAGCCTCCACTCTCAATCCACAAACAAATCTGTCTCTCATTGCTTCGTCTAAATGGAGACCGAATTCACAGTTGTTGGATAGCTTCTTTAACGCCACAACATAGTCTGACACAGACTCGTTTTCTTTCTGATTCCTTTTTTGAAATTTGAATCGCTCCACAATAACCAGCAGTTTCGGTTTGTAATATGATGATAATCTTCTGCTTAGCACATCATACGAGAGGCTACTTGGCTTATCTGGCATGCAGAGGTTTTTTTAACAGTCCGTAGGCTTCTGCACCTATTATAGACAGGAAAACGTTTGCTCGTTTACCTTCCTCCACTTTGTTTATGATCATCCATTGCTCAAACCTCTCCAAGTAGGACTCAAAATCTTCTTGATTTTCCTTGTATTCGCCGAGATTTCCAATGAATCTGGCCATGATGCACCGCCGCCGTTAGCTTAGCAACTCTTGCTAAGGCTAGTTTGCAAAGTCACGTTACCTCCTTGTAACGCCTTAATTTCCTCGTTCTGAAACTTGGAATCCCTACCGACTTGAAAGGGATCCTGGTCGCCACTGTAATAACTTTGCACTTTACATAACTGTTAATATATCCATAACAGCAATAGACGGCGCAGCCAAGTTTCACACGTGTGTAACTCTTTTTATTGCAACCCTCAGAACTCCCAAAACATCACAACATCCGGGTCACGCTGTATTACAATATGGTCACTAGGTGGCGGTGGTTAAACACACTTGTATAACCTGAGGCAACTAATCAGTTATAGTATCAATATATTACAGTATGCATTGCATGCATGTATGTATGTATGTATGTATTAATGTATGTGTGTGTATGTGTGCGTGCGTGCGTGCGTACGTACGTACATACATACACAACATGCAGAAATTCTGACTGGGCAGTTATTGTGATGTGTTCGTGAGGAATCTAACATGGCAGTTCGGAAGTCGGTAGATATATTTCACCAACACGAGGTGTCGTGATTGGCCGCCAGCCACAAAAGTCAACGGTCATCCACAAAAGTCAACGGTCATCCACAATGGGTCTGTCGGCCTTAATTGGATCTAATATTATGTCGTCTGAGTTAGGCATAAACATAGGTTCTAACCTAATTAGTTTTGAAGAGGCCAGTCTAACTATGTGGCCAATCACGTTGCAAAAACATACACAATTCTAATTTGGATGCAATGTCTCCACCAAGTGACAGGCAGGCACACAAAATAATGTGACTTGGCAGTGTTTACAGAAGTAAATATGGTTTAGAATTTAGTGTAGGAATGGTCTCAGAGGTTGTTTTTAACTATTGGGTGTTGAAGATACTAAATTTTAGATTCTTTTTCATACACACAAGTCAGATGTATCCTACTCAAAAGGTCTCGCACCATATACTTACACATACATAAGGTAAACATTTATATACAACATGCTAGTGAAACGTTAACCCTAGGGTACCCCGCTAACCCTAACCCGCACACACAATACTGGAAAGTTTTTGCAGGCTATACGCAAGAGCTTTCACTTATAGTAGTAATCAAAAGGTCTTAACCATGCTAGTAAAACCTTCACAAATATTATACTGAAATGTTTTAATACTGAGCCCTACTAGTGAAACGTTCTCACACACTACACTATAAGGTTCTTACATATGCTAGTGAAGCACTCTTGCACAATATCCTGGAATACTTTCACTTACAAGTCAAAGTTTTCAACACATAGAAAATTCTCAGTACATTTTGTGAGAACGTTTGACAAATGTCTAAAAGCTTTTCAATGTAGTTTGTGTGAACATTTGATTAGTGTAAGTAATAAAAATTTCAGTATTGTGTATGATGTTTCACTAGTATGTATACATACATGTTTGACTTGTGTGTGTCAAAGAAGACATTTCAGTCATTGTTTACGAGATCATTTCACTAGGATGACAGCAAATGTCTTACTAGTGTGTATGAAAGGTAATCCTGAAAAAAAAGAATTCTAAAAAAAACCCTGCATTGCAACATGCTGTACATCTGGTTTTACTTTCGCTGCTGTACTGTTGCTGTGAGAATGTCTTGTTTCTTGACAGCAAATGCTCAGTTATATTGCTCATGGTCTGCCACTGCTATATAGTACAGTAATACCTTGACATACGTGGAATTTGAGATATGAGTAAAATTCTGAGCAAATATTTGCCTTGAGATACAAGACCATTTTTGAGATACGAGCATACAAGACAGCTAGGTGGCTGAGACGCGAGACACTGCTTATGATTTCAGCACACTGTCTGTCTCGCCGCAAATCCCTCGTGTAAAGATACCTTCTGTTGGAGTAATCATTATTATAAATGTGTTTGCAATGCTTATTTAGGAATATAAAGCCTTATAATATACATGCTTACTATATTAATCAATATATTTGCTTATTAGGAATAGTAATGCTCATCCTAAATGTGTAACTATATTAAACAATGTGTATATATATATATATATATATATATATATATATATATATATATATATATATATATATATATATATTGTTGATCGCTTTTATGTTAGAGTTAGAATTAATGTGTTTTCAACGAAGACAAACGCTTACTCCAAGTTCACTCTCCAGGACAGCTGGCTCCAGACTTAACAATTCACTGAGTCCTTGCTCCGAGGACTGATTACTGGAAGATACGCCTCAACCCTTTCCCCAGATACAAGTTCCAGGATCTACAAGGACTCTTAAACTACTTTGTTTACCTTATCATGAAAATATTATGCAATTCCTCACGCCATTGTTTGGGTGCCTTGTTCAACTTTTATGCTCACTTCGGCCATCTAGGGTGTTATTGTACTTATTACATAAACATGTTTTTCGAGTGTCGCGATTAAATACAATGATTCAGTTACTGCAATTCAGAATGCCTTGTGGACTGAGACGACGTCACAAGGCAACTCCTTGCAAGTTGTAAGCAGCTATGTTGAAAGATGTTTTCCTATTTTAATTAAATATTACTAATAATGATTTAAAAGGTTTGAATCATTATTCCAACACCTTCAAACAATGGGTGGAGCATTGCGGGACCTCAGTAGCGAGGAGGTGGAAGAGGGGACCCTGTGCCTTTCATATTTTTTACCGTTTGCTTGTAGTTGTACGTTGCCACTTTTCCCTGGTTTTTGTATTTAGGTTTTATTTTTTAGAACAAGTTTATATTTGTTAATCAAAAAAATATATGAATATAAATATATAATATATAAAATATTACCTTAGTGCACCCTCATTCCCCCATGTCTGCATATGCATCCCTATACTTGGGTCGAACTATGCTCAACTCAGGCACTTAACAGAACAATCTGATCCAATCATGTACCCTGTTACCCACCTGTCCCCAGTTCTCCATCTACTATGCTCATTTTCAGGAAGTTAACAGAACAATCCGATCTAACCATGTACCCAGTGGGAAGCCAACAGTGTCGGTATCTGTGCCGTCTCCCCGCCAGAGTCCATCCCGGGTGAGGCGCCCGGATGCCAGGCAGACTGATTATTTTTTTAATTGGATTGAATTGCATGCCTTTATTGTGATTATACAAGTACAGTAATCCCTCGAATATCACGGATAATGTAGACCAGACATAATTTGCAAAACCGCGAAGTAGGATCACCCCTATTATTACTACCATACTACATGTTTTCAAGCCAATACAAAAATACCAGTGGCGGGCCGTGCATTTCACACCTAGGCCTTCAGTAGTGCTGTGCGTGAATCAATCCAACCCTCAATATGTATTTTATGACTATAAAACCTTTAATGCAGCCACAGCTGCGACACATAAAAAAGAATCAATAATTACCTAAAAAATTGAAATATTATTTAGGAAAATAGACATATTTTACACACCAAAAATTATTTTTATTTATACACAAAATCCATCCTCCTTTCTTTCCTCAAGAAGATTTCAATAGCACAGGGCTGGGTGAGAAAGTCAAACTCATCATACTCATCGCCGGTCGTGTGTCAGAAAAAAAGATGGAACTCTTTGGTTATGGGTAGACCATAGAGACCTAAATAGGAAGACACATCCCAATCGACAGCCTATCCCCCAAGTCCAAGACATCGTGGACAGCTTGGGCGGGAACTCCTGGTTCTCCCTCCTAGACCAGGGGAAGGCATATCATCAGGGGTTTATATCTGAGGAATGTCGAGCACTGACTGCTTTTATTACACCATGGAGATTGTACGAGTGGATTCACATTCCTTTTGGTCTCATGAACGCCCCTGCATCGTTTCAGCGTTGCATGGATGAATGTCTGGAAGGACTCTGGGATAACATCTGCATCCCTTACTTGGATGATACGCTGGTTTTCAGTAAGACCTTTGAAGGGCATGTAGAAAATATGAGACAAGTACTTAGGCGCCTCAGAGAGTATGGCATCAAACTAAAACCCAGCAAGTGCAATCTCTTTAAAGCTGAGGTTCGCTACTTGGGCAGGATAGTTTCTGCAGAGGGCAGCAGGGTGGATCCTGCAGATTTTGAAGCTGTTCGATCACGGAAAGACATCAAACCACACACTGTTGGTCAACTCAGAAAGATGCTTGGTCTACTGACTTATTACAGACAATATATTAAAGACTTTGTCAGAAGAGCAAGTTGTCTGTATGACCTTCTGCAAACAGACCAGAGTAATGCCCCAAACAACCCAAACAAAACAAAGACAAAGAAACCAACACATGTCGTTCCCTCAAACAAGCCAATCACGCATCCACCATGATCAGGGAAGAGAATTTGAAAATCAGTTGTTCGCACAATTGAAGAGACTGAGTGGCATGGCTGGATCCAGGACAACACCTTATCACCCGATGGGGAATGGTCAGGTGGAACGAATGAACAAGACATTGCTACAGATGCTCAGAACACTGACTGAGACACAGAAATCGAATTGGAAGGAGTCTTTGAACAAGCTTGTGCATGCATACATCTGTATCTGTTGTGATGTGACAGGTTATTCACCATTTTGCCTACTGTTCGGGAGATCGCCAAGGCTTCCAGTTGACATGCTCTTTGGACTGTGCAACAAGTCAGATACAAATGGTCAGCAGGACTATGTGGAGAAATGGAGAAGGGGTATGGGGGAGACGTACACCATTGCAACCAAAAGTGCACGGACAGCTGCCGCACGAGGTAAAAAGCACTATGACACAAAAGTGAGGAGATCCGTGCTATAACCAGGAGAGCGCATCCTGATAAAAAACCTGACACCAAGAGGAGGACCGGGAAAACTCAGTGACTTCTAGGAAAATAGAAGTCACTGAGTTTAGTACACCATATTACATTCAACCATCCTATGTATGGACTCCAACAGACTACAAGCCTACAAGGGTGGCATGTCTTATGCTGGCATGGACTGTTATGTACTGTGTTAACAGTTTCCATCCAGTAAACGTATACCGTAGTTGTTGATTGTATCTGAACTGTGGCCCTTGCCGTCTGGAGTTTTCATGAGTATCAGCTCACAGAAGAGGATGTGTAGTGACAAGTTCATAGGACTGTTCAGAATAACAACCCACAAGTGGGGAGATACTTGGAATGTACTTATGTCGAGACAACATTTAATTTGTAGGGGAGAGTGTGACATGTTAAAATGTTCAGGTAAGGAAAAAAGCATTGCTTTAACAATTTGAGTGATTAATTTACACCCCGTTAACAATCGCATGTTGGGATGTCGCAACTAGTTTTGACTGGATGTATGTCGGTATTGGATTATTGATGCCTTGATGCGCGTATCTCAACCAGCACGGGAGATCTTCCTCATATCAGTAATGTTGGATTGAGGAAGCAATAACGAATCACTATTGTGATTATTTCTCCCTGTGTTTCCAGTGTAAATACAGTGTATAACAATAATGCTTTATTGAGGTCAAAGATACACTCTGATATAAAGAGTTTGGCGCTTAACATGCTAAGCTCCACTGTCAGTCAGAGTTGTGTATTCCGGGAACTTGATTCCAGCTTTGGCGAAACCTCGAACAGTACTGGCCGACACTTGAGCCCCGTCATCCACAATCCATTGTAACACGCGACATGCATCACTCCCAAGCCTTTGATTCTCCTGGCTGTTATATCGGCATCGACAATTCATTTCAAATTGTCACGTAACTCGTACGATGCATCCTGCCCAAAATACAAGACAAAACGCACCGACAGATTGGCCGCATCGACCATTTTAAAGAAAATTTTAGACTTTTAAATGCACCCCATAGGTGTGAAAATACGGTAATCCGAAAAAAAGCCACAACGCTGTTTGAATTATCGGCACGTCATTCTGAAATTTCTGTTATTCTTCTCCTGCACTGAGCCCCACACATTTCAGCACCGACCCGGTAGTTGACAAGATAACTAGGCATTTACAAACATCGTTCAATCTCTGAAAAAATGGTGTTTGCTGGGAAACACAGTAAAATAAACAATCACAAAGCTCCAACTTGCTGCGCTACTTATCATATTGATATGCTTCATCCAACTACAAGTGATTGCAGGACATTCGACGAATCAGATGGCATTGATACAATGTTGAAAGCCTGTTATATGAAAACAGTTATGGAATTTCAGCTTTGGAGCTTTGGTCCGAACCATGTTGCGGTTGCTTTCACACATGAAGAAAACAGCATTACAGCCCAAATAGAAGCGAACTAAGACACGTATATCCTACAAGGTTTTGGTCTCTATTTTAGTCTGCACCAGAATTTGCTGGTTTTTATTCACACTGAAAAAAAAAGGTGTGCACCACAGACATTTTTAGGTTTGGTCTTGATCAAACAGGGGATGTGTGAATACGTCATAAATCAGCTGTGAAATCGGGTGAGAACTGTCTAAATCTACTGTGTGTGTGGTTGTGTCCGTGCGTGCGTGTCTGTGTGTCTAGTATGTGTGATAGTTTTTCTTCAACCTACACAATGGACTATAAATTGAAATTAGCCCTCGGCTACAATCTTACATATATGTTCATTAACATGAATATAAATATGTTCATTAATATGTGCTATCCCTTATTAAATAAATCAAAGCAAAATCCTGGAAAAATATTGCATATAAATGGAAACTTGACTATCTCAAGTGACACGTTCAGCAGAAAAGTCATTTGAACGAGAATGAGAAGTGAGAAGGACAGATGTGTAAAATAAGGTAAAATTTAAGTCGGATTTGTGCATATTCTAATGGCATTTATGAAGATGTTTTATTCATAGATATTTTTTCATTCATTTTCTGAACCGCCTTAGCCACTTTATCACTCTCGGGGGGTGCTGGAGCCCATCCCTGCTGACTTTGGGCCAGGGGTGGGGGACACCCTGTATTGGTGGCTAGCCGATCGCAGGGCACAAGGAGACGGACAGCCATGCACACTCAGACCCATACCTAGGGGCAATTTTAGAGTGTCCAATCAGCCTACAATGCATTTTTTGGGATGTGGGAGGAAAACGGAGTACTCAGAGAAAACACACGCAGGCCCAGGGAGAATATGCAAATTCAACACAGGTGGACCGACCTGGATTTGAACCCAGGACCCCAGAGCTGTGAGACCGACGCGCGAACCACTCATCCGCCGGGCCGCCCATTCATAGATATTAATCATTACATTTTATTATTATTAAATCATTTATGTGTAGTAGACATGCACCTGCTTATGGCAGGTGTGATACTGGTGTGCCCATAGCGAGCAATGATAATGTTGCTCACACTGATACTCAGTGTGCTCAGGGAGGTTGTCTTTCTGCCCAGACAAACAAAAAATTAGAGGGAACATTGGTTACAAGCCGTCAAAATAATGACTGAAGTCTGAGTATCTATGAGTTGTGTTCAGTTGACAGTTAGTTAGTACCAATTTTGTTTTGCCTGGCAGTCAAGTGTGGATCTATCATCCAGTCTTGACCAGTGCTGTTCGTGTTTGCAGAAATAAGAGTCAGTTCCCCCCTAAAGGGAGGTCAACTTGCAGGCTGCAGAACCGACCCACCCATATTTCTGGATAGACATACTCAGCGATTATTCTTGCAAATGCTCAAAGCTTGAGTTCACACATTTAGAGAAGGTAAAGAAATTCAGTCACTCATCTATTAGGATCCGGCAGCCGTTTCTGGCCATCATAAACAATTTCAACTCTCTAAGATGCACCGTTTAGACAAAAGTACCGTGACAATCTTAACATAAAACATCCACCCATCCATTAATCACACTTTATTTATTCTCTGCTTCCCGAAACACTTTTCCTTCCCTGTTGTGACGGGAAGACTCGGTGAGACACGATGGTGTTGGCTGCGCTGACCCAATGTAGTTGTGAGGTAGGATGCCTATTCAGGGCAGTTTAGGAGGATCTAGTCAAGGAAGATGATCAACTCCAGACTACCGAGGGACTGTGCGGATCAGCTTGAGTGATTCTGCATATTTAACCTGTCTCAGTCTGCAGAGGGTCCCCACCCTGTGGACTTCCTGTGAGTGGATCCAGTTTGTTTTACGTAGGTCTATAATGTCTTCTGTGTCTGTGCTTGCTACTGTCTTGCTAGTGCAACCAAGAAAATTTCCGGAATACGGGATGAAATAAAGTTCTCATCTCGTCTCGTCTCATCTCATCTCATCTACAAACGTCGTTGGTGGATGTTTTATAACTCCAATCATGACAGAAAAAAGTGTTCTGGGGAGCACCTGGAAACTCGCTGTTGGAAATTCTTCCGAAAATGATGTGGAAAGGCATCCTACCTTATGACGAATCAGACGTCATCATGTAAAAACAATTCATACATCAACTGTGCTTTCAGCTTTAATAAATAAAAGATTGAGTTTACACACTTAGAGAAGGTGAATAAATTCAATCACTTGTCTATTAGGATCCGACTGCCATTTCTGGCCACCATAAAAAAATTCAACTTTACGTTGCACGGTTTGGACAAACATAGCGAGACGATCTTAACGCACACACACACACACACACACACACAAATCACGCTTTAAAAGGATTAAAGACAAACAACTCTTACTTACATTTTCATAAAGTGCCTGAAGGGTCTCGAGGTCAACTACTGTGTTGTCCAAGTTCAAAATGGCTGCAAGAAAATACAAGAAAATAAAAATTGAAATCATATTCATTCAATTACAAATTCAAACAAACTCACCATTCTGGATATCTTTCATATCAAGGTGTAGCGATGACATAAGGATTCCTACTGCCTGTGATCGTTTGTTGTTTAGGAGCTTGGCAACCTGGGAGTCAGAAATCATTACTATATGCTGTATGAGTTTGAATTTGACTAATTTAATAAAGCTTGATTTCAATCTTTAGTCCACTGTGCAGGTTGATGTGAGGTGTCAGTTTTGCAGCGGAGTCTATAAAATAATCATTTAAAGTTGTAGCAATGTCCCTTGGATCAAGGATTATTTTCTTCTTCAACTGTAACTCCTTTTTTGTCTTTGAATTATTTTCTGTCGATTTTAAATATTGTTAAAGATCTGATTAATGTTCCCTTTACCAGTATTAATTATGTTTATAAAGAAAATTGATTTTGCAGATTGAATTATTTTATTACTTTATTTCGTAGAGAAGTAAATGTCTGTCTGCCATTAAGCCTTTTTGTTTTTCAGTAATATTTTCAAAGCATGGTCTTGTGTTTTTTTATTATTGCCTCTGTGGCTATCCATGGGAGGTTATTCATTTTGATGGTCTCATCTCTTATTTTCTGAACCACTTTATCCTCACCAGGGTCGCAGGGAGTGCTGGAGCCAATCCCAGCTGTCTCCAAGCCAAAGGCGGGGGACACCCTGAATTGGTGGCCAGCTGATTGCAGGGCACAAGGAGATGGACAACCATGCACACTCACACCCTTACCCAGGGGCAATTTAGAGGGTCCAATCAGCCTATCTTGCATGTTTTTTGAATGTGGGAGGAAACCGGAGTACCTGTGCAAACTCCACATAGGTGGACGTGACCTGGATTTGAACCCAGGACCCCAGAGCTGTGAGGCCGACGCGCTAACCACTCGCGCCATTGGGCCGCCCGCTTTAGAATGTTTGTAATTTATCTTCTGAAACTTCTCTGTTTACACAGTATCTCTCAAAAGGGAGTCCCTCTCAATTCTGCAATTTCTTAATTACATCTTTTCACACTGAAGAAATGACAATTTCATACAATGTAAAGTAGTCTCGGTAGAGCTTAGATAATATCAGAAATTTATTTTATATTCAGGGTTTAGGCAGTGCAGGACTATAATGGTGGCCGCACAAAATATTGACAATTTGGGGCCAATTTTGTGATATTTCCCTTGGGGTGTTCCCTCTCACCAGAAATTCACACATTGATTGTTGTTTTCCATTATTTTGAAAATATACATTTTTTATTATGACTTTATATTGTATCAAAGTGTAACTTCTTCAGTGTTATCCCATGAAAAGATAGCATGAAAAAATTGCAGAAATGAGAGTGGTGTACTCACTTTTATGAGAAACTGTACCTCTATAGAGTAAATTGAAATGTATACCTGTTTGGCTTTGGACTTGGTGATTGTGTCTGAGAGTGGCTGCTTCTTCTCCTTGACGGCTGTTTTGGAAAACAGCTCTACAAACTCCTCAAAATTCACATCAGGCTCTTCTATTGTCTCCCACACAGATACAGAAGATATTTCCCTGATGAATATGATAAAAGATTAATGTATAATGCCTGCTTTAAAACACATTCCAATCATATCGGTGGCTACGCTTGTTTTTACCTTGGATCCTCCCAAATCTAGTGTCTCAAATAGGTCTCATCTCTCATCTCATTTTCTGAACCGACTTATCCTCATTAGGGTCACGGGGGTGCTGGAGCCTATCCCAGTTGACTCCGGGCCAGAGGCGGGGGACACCCTGAATCGGTGGCCAGCAGATTGCAGGGCATAAGGAGACGGACAACCATGCACTCTCACACCCATACCTGGGGGCAATTTAGAGTGTCCAATCAGCCTACCATGCATGTTTTTGGAATGTGGGAGGAAATCAGAGTAGCCAGAGGAAACCCACGCAGGCCCAGAGAGAACATGCAAACTCCACACAGCTGGCCATGACATGGATTTGAACCCAGGACCCCAGAGCTGTGAGGCCGACGCGCTAACCACTTATCCCACCGGACCGCCCTCTCAAATAGATACGTTTCAAAAATGTTTTTTAAATAATTTAAAAAAAAGGACATTTTTTTTTCAAATTTCATTCTGTCCTAGCTTGCTTTAGGGCAATTAATGTTTCATTTCACTGGCCTTTTCTTATTTTTGTGAGTCAAGCAAAGCAGGGTCAAAATAGGTTAAAAAAAACAACACCTGAGTAATCTTCTTC
The DNA here is from genome assembly GCF_051989625.1 of Stigmatopora argus. Lineage (NCBI taxonomy): Eukaryota > Metazoa > Chordata > Actinopteri > Syngnathiformes > Syngnathidae > Stigmatopora > Stigmatopora argus. Next base: position 2,070,547 of record NC_135404.1, read on the forward strand.
CAGTTGTTCCCAATTGCTAAAACAAAAGCAAAATTACCACAAAATGTGTGAAAAAATCAAGGATAAACAAAGTTTGACTACTTCTCATATCAGACGTCACGTTTTGAACCCAATTTTGGCCCAACAGACACGGAGAAATGTGGACTGTATGATTTGTAGGGACAAATACTGGCATGCAAACCTAATGTGGAAGTAGCCAGAACATTATTAAAATGTACTCATTACGAACTATCACAAATTTGGAGCTGATGACTATTCAGCTAAATATAACTGATGCAGGATTCAATAGGTGGTTTTGCCTTAATGTGGTTCATAGAACGGCATGTTATTGTGGTCATATGAAGTATAAATGAGATACATCTAAACAAATCTCTCACAGCAATTGGACAGGTAATGTCTTAAATCAGGCAATATCTTCCCTCTGAATTTACGAAAGGAACAGCACTATTTCAGGCCAACAAAAATCAATATGAAGTAGGCTACAAGCAAAATAATACCTTATGTAAAGAAATATAAACAAACTCGTGTTTTTATGTATGCATTAATAATTCAAGTGAATTAGAACGATGACACGAATACTTTGCTCAATGACCACGCAGAATTTAGAGGGAAGTGTTCGGCTGTCACATTCTGAGTGAGACCCTTGTATGTTATATCAAGAGGTGACTTCGGACAAGACATGATCACAGATAATTGTCAACTTACGCTTTGTGCGACTAACGTCTGTTCGACTTTACGACTGCCAATGTTGTGAAGCATACTTCATGACAGTGCAGTAGGAGTGTTGCATAAGACAGCGTCTTCAAAGGCCAATCACAAGGGAGTCAAAAAAAATTCTGACTAAATCTGCACTAGAGTTAATGTCAGCACCACAGTGATATGCCAACATGAGGCTCCCATCGGTCGATGTAGCGGCGCTCAAGGCAGTGTCACGAAAACAATGGTGTGCCAATAGCTCTGATACAGCACGTAAAACGTTATTATACAGTAAAGTAACCACAACATGGCTCGACGTACAACCAATTCGATATATGACCAGTCTGTAGTAACCAAATGCGGTCGTAAATCGACGAGTGCCTGTATTGAATGATTATTGCCACGTACGTCACCTGTCTTTAGTCCATTCATTTATGTCCTGTATTTCAGATTACTTACCGGCACAAAACATTGTAGCTGAAACACAAAAATTCCTAAGTGTAAAATATCTTTTTAGATTCAGGTTGATAATACGATAATGGCGTTTTGTGTTAGGTATATTAGTTCCTTTTGTCTTCTTTTTGTATTTCATTGGTTTTTCACAGACAATGAAAATTATGATTGATTGATGATTAACAACGATAGGAAGGTTCTGCCATATGAGAATTTGTATTAGTGTTGTCATACTTCTTTGGTATGTTTTGTAATAAGAAAAGAGAATACATGTTTTATAGTGATACTGTTTTGTGCTGGGAATACTGTGTAAAATGGCTCAGTTCAATGTGTTTATTGTCTTAGTATCTCAAGTGCCCCTGTCTGTTTTTGCTATGTGCACTTTCATGGGCAGCTAGCTACATTTATAGTATGGGCTTTGCCACAACTATATGGTAGTTACTCTTGTAAAACGGGCACTGTAATAATATGAATATATTGGAAAGTATTACTGTAAAGTAAGAACACAGTTTAAAATAATGTAGTATTATGTTATGTTCAAGAATAAGAGTAATATTGAATGATAATTTATTTGAATGACATAATAAATGTTATGTTCGCCTGTTGAAAAGAAAAGGAACGTTAAAAAACAATGCAAAAAGGAATAGAAGAACAGACATAAATAACCAAATCCAAGTCATGTCCATCTGTGTGGAGTTTGCATGTACTCCCTGGGCCTGCGTGGGTTTCCTCCAGGTACTCAGTTTCCTCCCACATTCCAAAGACATGCACGGTAGGCTGATTGGACACTCTAAATTGTCCCTACGTATGCGTGTGAGTGTGCATGGTTGTCCGTCTCCTTGTGCCCTGCGATCGGCTGACCACTGATTCAGGGTGTCCCCTGCCTCTGGCCAGGAGTCAGCTGGGATAGGCTCCAGCACCCCCCGCGACCCTAATAAGGATAAAGCGGTTCAGAAAATGTGATGAGATGAGACATAAATAACAGTTTTGAAGAATAATGAGAGATTGGATGATTCATACAACGCTAAAACACGTGTCTGTTGTCCATTCATTCATGTCCTGTATTTGAGACAATAATCAACATATAATGCATAACGGGTATTCATGGTTAGAACGGACCTGTTACACATAACATATCAAAACAGTTTTTCAACCTATTGAATTACTTTTCAATTCTACTGTATATGTTGCATGGAGGGCCAAAATAAATGGAACAACCCACATATCAGTGTCACTGAATAGATCGTTTAAGGTTCCACTGTGTTTGCTTGCATTGTCATTTGTTTTCACATCCACCAGAATCACAATAATCATTTACTTTTTCATGTGCAATTGTATCCTGGTCCAATACAGTGGCTTCATGGGTTTGGGAGGCTCCACTACTGCTTTCCGAGGGGGATTCTCTTGGGTGATACCCAGAGTAAATAGCCCCAGAGGCAGGGGAGGTGGCAAGGAACCTAGTGCGCCTAGGAGCGGTGGACAAATGCAGGTTGCTCCAGATGGAGGAGGGCGTTGTTGAAGTGCACTGGTCCCACTAGGGAATGGAGGTGGTGGGGGTGGAGCAACATTGCTGTGGAGGGATGGAGGTGGGGGTGGAGTAACATTGCCATTGAGGGATGGAGGTGGTTTTGGTCTACTCGGAGGAAGATGAGTTGGTCGTGGTAAATCAAATACACCAGGGAGAGGTGGAGGTGGGGGTGGAGCAATTCCGCCAGGGAGAGAAGTAGCTGGGAGTGGAGGTGGCCCACCAGGAAGAGGTGGAGGTGGGGGTGGAGCAACGCCGCCGGGGAGAGAAGTAGCTGGGAGTGGAGGTGGCCAACCAGGATGATTAATAGGTGTTGGAGCAGATCTATCAGGAGGAGAAGGGAGGGGTGGAGCATGGCCATCGGGGAGAGGTAGAGAGGGTTGAACAGGTCCTACAGGGGGAGGAGGAGGGGTTGGGGGTTGAACAGGTCCTACAGGGAGAGGAGGAGGGGGTGGGGGTTGAACAGGTCCTACAGGGAGAGGAGGAGGTGGTGGGGGCTGGACAGGTCCTACAGGGAGAGGAGGAGGGGTTGGGGGTTGAACAGGTCCTACAGGGAGAGGAGGAGGGGGTGGGGGTTGAACTGGTCCTACAGGGAGAGGAGGAGGGGGTGGAGCATGACCACCAGGGAGAGGTGGAGGAAGTAGGGTTTGAGCATGTCCAGCATGAAGATGAGGAGGTGGTGGATTTAAATCTTTTTTTATGGTGGGTTCCTGTGTATAGACTGCGATGTGTCCAAGCAAAGGATGAGATGACGCATGTAGAAGTGCAAGTGAGGGTGGATGCTGACATGAACAGTGGCTAAGTGGTAGTTGTAGTAAACCACTGATTCCACCTTTCTCGCCATTTGGCACTTTAAACTTAAATCTATCATCCATCGGTGATGTTTGGACTGATTTGGCCTCCAGGTAGCCCATTAAGTGATTTGTTTCAGTCTGAAAATGAGCATCACACACTGTGCTTGAAAAGCAACCTTCCCCTAAGCACTTGTCTGTTTGTATGTCTCTATCAAGCAGAGGAGGGTGCCGCTCCAGTTCAGCAATCTTAGTCCTGAGATCTTCAATCGTTTGCTCCAGTTGTTGGATGACATTGACTTGTTTTTCCTTGAGTTTAACTGTTTTTAGCATAACCTCCTCCTGCAAACAGAGGGTAGGAGAAACTTTAAATCACAAATCAAAGTATTCATCAACTACACCCTAGGCTGGTCGCCAGTCAGTCGTAGCACACACTGTGAGACAAACGACCATCCGCACTCCCATTAATATCACCACCCGCGGGAATCGAGCCCACGCTTACCCGCACCGAAGTCAGGCGAGTGAACCTCTATACCACGAGGCGGCAATCATCAACATAAAAAATTTAAAATGAAAAAATATGAGTACATTTTGATATGTCAAGTTTAGCATAATTTGCTCGACTGCTCAAATGCTGGTCACCCGACAATTGAAGGTTTTTTGTGTTGTTTTTGTTTTACCAAATGCTTTTTCTAAATTTACAGTAACATTAATGACATTTAAAAATAGCACTTGAGACCATTTCTTGACAGAATCTCCCAAATCTGCAGTGCCAGCTATTCTGAGCCTGAGACAAGACCAATACCTTCCAAATATGCTGGTGAGTAGCTCCTGAGAGTAGTAACAATACACGTACCAGTAAATATGGTATATCAGTTACTTACCTGAAAGTTTTGGTTTTCATTTGGTTGCTGCTTCAAACCCATGGTATGATGTTCTGAAGGGATTAAGACATTAGCCGTTAAGACAGGAATAATTAAGTACAATCAACACATGTATCAGATGGCAGCTAACACTGTAAAGCAGGGGTCTCAAACCGGTCCTCAAAGGGCCGCAGTGATTGCAGGTTTTCATTCCAACTCAACAAGAGGATACCTTTTGCAAGTGTAATCAGTTAATTAAAGTCAGGTGCTACTTATTTTAGAAGACACCTGATTGGTTAAAATGTCGGCACTGGATCGGTTGGAACAAAGACCAAGACCCACTGCGGCCCTCGGCGGAATCGGTTTGAGACACGTGCTGTAAAGGCTTCATGTGCATATAGAGAATCCACATTATATATGTAGGTATTCAAACAAGAATTCAACTCAACCTATAGCAGAAATCATGAAAACTTTTAGTGAAAGGACTCTTCAAGTGTGCAAATTAAGTAGCAGGGTGTCAGGCCCAGGGCCAGACAGGTGGGTGCTTGCTCCTCTCACCCAATCACAGGTCCAGCACCTGATGGGCTAGGCAATAGCAAGTCCAGCTAATCAGACACCAAGGAGCTATTTAAGCCACCCATAGCGTACCTGGATCGTCTTGATCAGTTCACTATAAAGTACCCTCTTGGGCTACCTCCTTGTTTGCCTCACCTGATCTCCGAACTCTTGATTTGTTCCCAGGACCTTGACCACGCTCACGATCACAATTACGCATCTTGTACCTTCGCTTTGGACCCCTCGACGGACCTCTTGGCTATCGACCTCCACTCTACGCATGAGGTCTCCACTACGCTTCTCCGCTTGTACCTTTGCCTGACAGTCAAAATAAACAGAAGGCTCTACGTCCTGCTTGTGTGTGTTTGCCTGCTTTGGGGCCGTCCGCCCACGGCCGTAACAGCATGATCCAGCCAAGACATGGACCCGCAGGCGCAGACCGAACCCCCGCAAGTCAACCAGCGCCACTCATGGATCAACACAGTTTGGTTATCCAATTTCTTCTGACCAAGGTATCTCAAATCTCGCAGACGCTACGGTCAATGCAAACACAATTCACGTCGTCGCGTCATCCAAAACGGACACAACAAACCCCAATATCGCCAGCTCACACTGTAACCCCGTCACCGCTGCTCTGCGAACCCGTAATCCCGCCGCCCGCCCCGTATTATGGCGACCTTGCCGCATGCCGGGCTTTCCTCGTCCAATGCAGCCTGGTGTTTGAGAAACAGGGCCTCACATACAGCACGGACCGAACAATGATCACCTACCTCAATGGCTGTCTTCGCGGTGAAGCTCTGTCATGGGCTAGCGCCGAGTGGGAGAGAGGCTCGAATATTTGCTCTTTTTGTGCTGACTTGACAGCGGAGATGCGGAAAGTGTTTGATCACCCAGTGCGTGGAAGGGAGGCAGCGAGATGCTTGATGTGTCTCTGCCAGGGCATCCAAGGCATGGTGGAATATACAGTCAAGTTCCATACCCTCGCCGCTGAGAGCGGGTTCAACGACGTTCCCCTCCTGGAAGCGAGTCTCAGAAGGACGAGTTGGCATGCCGAGACGAGCCTGGCTCCCTCGATGCGCTCGTGAGTTTGGCTATAAGCATTGACGGTCGACTCCGAGAACACCCGAAGACAGCGGCGTGAAAACTCGCATGTAGACCCCACATGCGAGCTGCAGCGGACATTCCTGACGTCTCCTCCAGCGGCGGTAACTCCGCACCCGCGACGACGTCAGAGCCTATGCAACTGGGTCGCTGCAGGCTTTCTGAGGAGGAACGTTCTCGTCTTCTTCGCTCGGCTTTGTGCTGTTACTGCGGTGAGAAAGGTCATCTCGTACGTGTGTGTCTGGTTCGACCAGTAAAGGAGAGCTCACCATGAGCGAAGGAGGTGTTGGTGAGCCTCGCCACTGAGGGATCCTCCTATCATCTTCTGCCGTCGGCATCTCTCTCCTGGGAGGGCCAGACGCTCGAGAATGGCCACGATGCTGGACTTTTATCATAATCTTGCACAAGTCTTTAGCAAGGGCCCTGTAAAGGCACTTCCTCCGCATCGCCCCTATGATTCTGCCCTTGATTCCTTGACTGGTGCCACTCTTCCGAGGAGTCGTCTCTACAACATCTCCAAGCCTGAGCGAGAGGCACTGGAGCATTACATCTCTGACGCACTAGCAGCAAGTCTTATCCCGTCATCCTCCTCCCCAGTTGTGGCAGGATTCTTCTTTGTGGGAAAGGACGGCTTGCTGCGCCCCTACGTCGACTACCATGGCCTAAACAACATCGCCATCAAGAACGGGTACCCTTTGCCTCTCATTGACTCAGCTTTTTATCCGCTTCACAGGGCCCACATTTTTACCGAATTGGACTCCCGTAATGCCTACCTTCTGATCCGCATTTGGGAGGGGGATGAATGGAAGACGGGCTTCACCACCCCTTTGGGGCATTTTGAGTATCTGGTGATGCCTTTCGGTCTTCTCTGGAGGCAGATATCGCTGTGCCGTCTGTCCAAGCACACCTGGCCAGATGTGCCCGTATCTGGGAACAAGCCCGGGCTGCGTTGCAACACTCCTCCACCTGCACCCATAGACAAGGAATCCGCCGTCACGTGCCCGCACCAGCCTATGTCGTCGGCCAGAAGGTCTAGTTCTCATCCTGAGATCTTCCCCCTGGATAATGAGGGGTTGTTTTGGTTGACACCCATCTGCAACATCGGGTAGCCTCCCCGGGAAGGTCTATTCGGGGGGTATTTGAGAGGAGAGGTGTGTTTGCCAGGAAGTTGAATCTCAGATTCAAGAGGAGCAGTGTAAGTGTAACAGTGGAACAGCTCTATACCAGTGTTCCCTCTAAGCTGCGGAACTGTGCAATTGCGCACTGGTCGTGCACTCTCACACACTCAGCGCACAAGACAACCTATCCAGCGCAGTGAATGCACTGCAAATGAATTAGATATGTATAACTTTTTTTCTGTATCATTTTACTGTGTAATTGAGTGACCAGATTCTGGGGATGGGCGCACAATCATCTTTCCACCCTCCTGTTTAGTGGCAGCTCTGAGGACTAACCTTGAGGCCTTGCAGTGCTGCGAACCTGATCTGGGAATGGCAGCTGCATCCACAACAGACTCCACAAGGATTCCAGACCTTCTTGTTTTGACTATTGACATCTCACTTTTGTGTCCACCTCTCTCCTGAGAGTTGCCCCAACTGCTCATTCTCCTTGCAAGCGAAAATTGCAGAAGAATTTCTTTTCCTCGTTATTTGTGCATGCATTTGGGGAATGCCTATTGGTGAACCAAACAGAGGCAATTTAGAGTTTGTCAACCAGCCTCCCCTGCATGTTTTTGGAATGTGGGAGGAAACCGGAGTAGTCCCATGCAGTAGTAATCCGAGAACTGTGAGGCTGATGCGCTAACCACTTATCTGCTGGGTCGTTGCCGAAATCTACTGTTGTTAATGTAAATATGACGAGGCATAAAATGCAGAATTTGCACCTCTTTACTTTGGGCGGACTTATTATTAACCTTCGTTTTTGATGCCCAACATGTTTCGTTGCATATGGATGATAGGCCAAACCATAGCTGTCTGTGGACATGGCCTTTGAATCGCCCCCATTTCTGCCCGCAAACCAGGGCCCATAGAGGCACCAATGTGGCCGTACCCCTCTAACCTCCTCTTGAGTATGATCTGCATTAGTTTTGCGAATTAAGGTTGTTTGCGTTATACGTGTGGACTGATATCTGCTTGTTATGTCCTTTAAGGAGCATGGGGGACAGATCCTGCCTGTTGTCTGCGCTCATAAACCAAACACCAGCTCAAAGCACCCACACTTATGGAGTCCTTGGAGGGGGGTGCGTCTTCTTTCGAATATGCGTCAACCGTCGAGCAAACCAGTTTCTCCCTACATTAGACAGAGGATGAGCTGTACCAACAAATGCGCTGCTGTTCTTCTTCTTCTTCTTTTTTACCTCAGGCGCCTGAGGATTACCCTCAGCAGCGCTAGAGCTGCCACTGGAACACGGATAAGTTCATCCAGCGAGTTGCCCAAGCCGCGATGGTAGCGTTCGGTCATTAAGGCTGGACAGCGGAGCCATAAGTGTTCAGACGACTCTGTTTCCTCGTCGCACAGGCGGCAGCGATCCGAGTCGGATTTCCCCACAAGGTGGAGCCAACGGCGGAGCAGGGGGTGGTGTCCACTGCGGAAACGAATCAGGTCTGTGCAGTCTCCTTTCGATAGGGCAAGTTCTTCCTCTGTGACTTTTGTAGTGTAGGTCTGCAAAAGGCGGGGGTGGGAGAGGGGGGGCAGCGATCTTCACGTTGGATGATGGCACGTCTTGTGGCTGCGTCTGGGGGGGTATGGGTTTGGTCATCTAACGAGCCAAGTTTAGCTAGGGCATCAGCCAGGTCGTTTCCGCATATGTTGCAGTGGCCCGGGATCCACAGTAGCTGTAGTCGCTTAGGCGGAGGGAAAAGGGCGATGTCACCCTGAAGTCTCCGAATGGCGGGGTCTTGCGTATGGGGGTTTCCCATAGCTTGGACCAGCGATTTGCAGTCACTGAGGATAATTGATGTCTGCCAGTCTGCTGTTTCCCTCAGCCAGGAGAGTGCCTCGGTCAGTGCCACTTTTTCAGAGTGGTAGGAGCTGCTGCGGCTGCCAGTGGCACCATGCCATTGGTGGATGATTGCAGTCTCCTTAATGACGACAAAACCTGCGCCACCGTCCGCAGTGCCTTCTTTGGTGGATCCATCTGTGAAGATCTGTAGGTCCGGTTTACCCATGCTTCTGATGAGCTCTTCTGCCTTATCTCTTTGGGTGATGGTCGGCATGTGTTTAGAGACTGCGGTAAAGGCGGTTTGGATGGGGGGGTAATAGCTAGGGTGGGCAGGGATGGGAAGAGTATGTGCAAGGGGTATGGAGTTCGAGAGCGGTAAGACGGGGAAGGGTCGATGATCGCCAGTCTGGCTTCTTTTGCAAACGCATTTTAACGTTTTCATGGAGGAGGCGGTGTCGGGGATCAGAAGGAGGCAGCTGGTTCCAGGCATCCGCCTTAAGAAGTGCTTGTAACTTGAGGCGGGATGAGAGGGGTGTGAGATGTGCCTCATGTAGGACTGCTTCGGTGGGGGTAGATCTGAGGTGGTGGGTTATGGCGCGGGCTGCTTCCAGTTGGGCGGTTTCAAGGGATTTGAGGTGAGTTTGGGCCAGCCAGGGGGCCCATGCTGGTGCTGCGTACTCCGCAAGACTTCTCTGGGTGGCAATATACACCGTTCTAAGGTCGTTTGGTTGCCAACCCCAGGATGTGCCACTGAGTTTGCGGAGGAGGTTCGTTCTTTTGGACATGGTTTGGCGGACTTTTTTCGCTTGCTCTGCAAACGTGAGTTGTCGGTCAAAAGACACGCCAAGAAAAGTGGGGGTGGGGTTATGCTTGAGGGTGGCGCCATTTATTAAGATCTTTGGTTGCCATTTGGCCTCAGCTGAGTCCAGGCTAAAAAATGACGCCTCACACTTGGTGGTGTTAAGGTTTAGGTGTGCCTCGGAACTCCACCTCCAGACTTTTTCAACCTCCGCTTGAAGTCTGCTTTCCACCTCCTCTTTGTTCCTACCCCGACAAGCAGGAGCCAGATCGTCTGCATAGGCGCTGACCAGGGTGGAGTCGTTGAACTTGTCGAGGAGGTCATTAATGTAGATGATGAATAAGAGGGGTGACAGGACCGAGCCTTGGGGGAGCCCTTCTTTGAAGGTTCTGCTCCTGCCGATGGTATTGTTGATCCTGACCCTGGCTGTGCGATTTGTGAGCCAGTTGGCGATCCATCTGATGAAGCGGTAGGGGACCCCCAGGTCTGCCATTTTGTGTAAGAGACCTGTTCTCCATACCTGGTCGAATGCCTTGCTGAAGTCAAAGAATGTTGCAAGCGTGCGTTGCCGTTGAGTCGACTGGAAGCCGCTGCTGTTGAAGGCAATGTAAAACAGTATGCTTATTGGTGTGAACTAGATACAGGTGTGTATGCCTGTAACCAAGCTTTCATCCTCTTTTAAAAATGCATTTGTCCACAACTTTGCCAAGATCTGCTTTACCCTTTAAATCAGTAATCTAGACTGTTTGAGTTACAGGTCTTCCTTTTTTTCAACTTTTTATTTACGACATATGTTGCATGAAGTAAAGTTGTTCATTGAGGTTGAGTTTGCGTTTGATTTATTTAATTAGGGACAACACATATTAATTAACATATTCATACACATTGTGTGCCTTCAATAATAGAACTCGTGTGTTGCATGCACATAATTAATTTCTTTATTTGTGAGCCATTTGTTGCATATAGTGCAAATTAAAGCCCTGTTTAGTAATTTGTGTCAAGTTGTTCAGTCTTTAATTCAATTGATTATCTAATATTCATTCATTTATTCGTTCATTTTCAACACCGCTTATCCTTCAATGGGTAACGGGTTGCTGAAGCCTATCCCAGCTGACTGTTGGTGAAAGACAAACTACACCCTATACTGATCGCTGGTCAATTGTCGGTCACACACAGAGATGGACAATTATGGGCACTCGCAATAAAACCATCACTGATTGGCAATCGATCACACGCTCCCCGCACCCAAGACAGGAGAATAAACCAGTACAACTTCAGTAACTATCTGCTATTGATTTTTATGAAATTAGGATCGTCAGTAAAGCCTACGTGGCTCTCCTCCGTCCATGTGATGGTCAGTCTTACAGCAGAGTAACACAGTGACATTAATAAGCTTTAAAAGAAAGTTAATGCATTGGATTACTCATTACTGGAATAAATGTTATATTAGTTTCATCTCGCATATAGATACTACATACAGTACACAGAGTTGTTCTCACCAGAATATGTGGCTTTGACTTCAGTGCTTTCTCCACAAGGTTTGGAATGTTTAAGATGATGTGTTTGCTTCTGATCGAGAGGATCAAGGGTAATGGCTGGCTGGTTAACAGCAGCCCATGTATACAGCTGATCTTGCTGAGGAAACAAAATAAACAAACATTTTTATATATTATAATGAAGTCAAAATATGTATGTGTATAGTTGTTTAAATATATATATATATATATATATATATATATATATATATATATATATATATATATATATATATATATCAGTGGCGTGCCGTCTGAGCCTTCAAGGCCTTCTCTGCTGCCCTAAGAAATATCTGAATCATATGTTATATTTTGTCCATCAATACTTATTATTCCAAATGGTCTGTTAGCTTCCTTTCATTGCTTTTCCCCCTGGTTGCACTGCTTCCAGATGTGTGTTTTCATATTGAAGCATTTAACCAATCACATTTCAACCATTATTTGTTGCCAGGATCAGAAATCTGCCTCAAAGCCTTCACAATTAGTTCTGCGGGCTCTGCTACATTAAACAAGACTGTTGCTTTTAACCAATCAGATTTCAAGTCGGCAACCCCACAATGCTTTTTCGCAGGCATTGCATTTTGCTGGCTGGGATACGTCATTGCTTTCACCAACTATTATTGGCTAGCTATAGAGTAGGCGGGCCAAAGCCAGAGTGAGGCAGCCAGACTAGCAAACTCCACCCACAATGGCCAACGCAGGAAAACAAATGGATTTGGTTGCAGATTTGCTCACAAAGCTATTTTCCAGACGGACTTTTCCAGAAAAAAATGGACATCATTAAGAAAGGGCGGTCAACTCCGAAGCTAGCAAGCCTGTTACAGCCGGGAAAGGGTGTGTGCGCCACTTTCTGTGAGCTAACTCCAAAGAGCTACCAAACTTTGAAAAGCTCCAGTGTTTGTATTTAATCACTAAATGCTGCTAGGAAGTGGATTTTACCCCATTTTACCCCAGTTTAATTTTTGCCATTTCGCCATTGACGTCCATCGCTGTCTTTTCCCGGGAAAAATTACCCCCTGGCCTCGTTGTAATATCTCAAAAGCTCCAGTATTTGTATTCAATCAATACATGCTGCTAGGAAGTGGATTTTACCTCACTTTAGTGCATTGATTATTTTTTATGTGTCGCAGCTGTAGCTGCCGTTTCACGTATGGACGTATATGGACGTATATGGACGTATCGACGTTCATCGCTGTCGTTTTACCGGGGAAATGATACTCCGGGCCCGGTTTTGATGTCTAAAAAGCTCCAGTATTTATATTTAATCAATAAATGCTGTTTTCGGCTGGATTTTACCCCATTTTCGGGCAATGTTTGCCCGTACGCCATTGCCGTTCATTGCTGTCTTTTTCCGGGAAAATCACCCCCCTCGGTCTGGTTTTAATGTCTGTAAAACTCCAGCATTTGTATTAAATCATGAAATGCTGCTAGGAAGTGGATTTTACCCAATTTTTGTGCATTGATTTATTGATTATTTTTTATGTGTCGCAGCTGTAGCTACAGTATAGGTTTTATAGCCATAAAATAGTTTTTGAGTGTTGGATTGATACGTTGAAGGCGCTACGAGAAAATGCACGGACCGCCAGTGATATACATACATATATATATATATATATATATATATATATATATATATATATATATATATATACATATATATAAATATATATTTATATATTTATATATATACATATATATATATATATATATATATATATATATATATATATATTTAAATATTTATATATATATAGTTATATATTTATATATATATATATATGTTTATATATATATGCACACAATTCCAATAAATGTATTCTAGCCTTACTTCATCACAGTAATTAACAAATGAAATTATGAATCAAGAGTAATATAAACAAAGGCAAATGTGGACTTTATATTTACTAATATTGATCAAATAATGAATAAGACAATAAAATAAATATTCTACAACATTCATTCATTAGTTTTCTGAACCGCTCATCATCACAAGGGTCGCGGCGGGCACTTGAGCCTTTCCCAGCCAACTACAGGCACCAGTATTGCCTGTAAATCGAGAGAAAGTAACCCCTGTGATTGTAGCCCTAAAGCTTTTGCTACATACATTAAACTTAGGTGATCTTGTAGAGGTCATATTTGCAGAGTTGGCTCCCAGCTGTTGTTTGAAGCAGTCCGTGAAAGGAAGAAGAAGACCCATTGCTAATATTTTGGAGCATAGTCTCTCAGCTTCTTCTGGCTCTTCCTCCTGCTGTTGAAGAAACAGTTTCTCCAAGAGGGTTCTACCTAGACATTCATAGACCAGCAGAAATATGCAATAGTGTTTTTTAAATAAAAAAGACAATTAAATGCATAAAACTATCTCATGTTTACTTGTTATGAAAATTTTTTTTTTATATTCAGTTCTAATTAAAGTAGTACCTCTACTTATAAAAACTTCTACTTAGGCTTCCATTGAATCGAATTCAATTGAATACTTTTTTGTCTTTATTAAAGTATAATGAGATTTAAAGCTATCACCACAAAGTGCACAAATAACTACAACAAACAAGCAGACAAATAAATAAGCAATAAATAAATTAGTAGTCCAAGTGAGATAAGCAAAGCAGAGTGGCCTTGTTCCCTCTGAAGTCCACGACAATTTATCTGGCTTTGTCTAAGGACCTCATCTCTGTAGGCCATCTCATGTTTTTCCCATTCCCTTGTGGTCATCCCCACCAATGCTGTATCATCGGCAAAATTCACAATGATGTTTTCAGGGTGCGTGGGACTGAAGTTGTGTCTGTAGAGCGAGTAGAGTAGTGGAGTCGGCATACAGCCTTGGAGCAAGCCGGTTCTGAGCTTTCGGATGGTTGAGAGGTGGCAACCCAGCTTCACGTTGTTGTGAATGGCAAGCCATTGTAAAGTGGATACATACACAACATAGGACAGGAATCGATATTTACAAAGTAATGTTTATTAACAAAAAGATTATTGCCAAAAAAAGAAAACTTGAGTATCCAAAGGAGATTACAAAAACTGCAACTGAGTCAACGAGTACAACTAAGGGGCAAAGTATTACAAAAACAGCACGGCTGAATCGGCAAATAAACTACGGCTTTCAAAGTACAAAAATCAAACATCAAAAGTCTCAGCAAAGTGTTTGTTGGGCAAGCAAGGGGGTAGGCAACGCAAACAATACTCCGACAATCATCTGATTGTGGCAGGTGTTCTTTAATAGCGGATGCACCAGTCTGCTGCTGGTGTGTTGGTATCGCCCTGCCTTGTTGGTTTAATCAGCTGCTGAAAGGCAAACACATCATCGAAGCCAACAGAAACATGGGAGTACCCCCCTCAACGGACGCCCCCTGGCGGACCACCTCATTTTGCAGGATGGAGAGAGTGGAAATGCGTCAAGATTTACAGGTTGAGGATCCAGGAACGGGGGATCCAGGAACGTTCCTCTGGGCCATACCCCTCCCAGTCAATCAGATACAGCAACCCCTACCCCGCCTATGGGAGTCAAGAATGCTCTGCACAGTGTACACGGGGCCACCATCAGCCAGACGAGGTGGAAGAGGAGGCACGGGCGGAGTGTTTAGAGGGCAGAAAGACACCGGCTTGAGCAGAGAGACATGGAACACGGGATGAACCTTCATGAAGCTGGAAAGGCTGAGTCTGATGCTCACCGGGTTCACAATAGTGTCTATCTTTGGGCCCAGCTTCCCGGATAACCCAGGGCGATGCAAATCCCGCGTAGACAGCCAGACCATCCGGCCAGGATGATAGGTTGGGGTAGGTCTCCTATGACGGTCAGTAAATATGCGGTTGCGGTCTGTCGTGCAGACAAGTGCCACCATAGTGTCCCTCCAGACCATGTGGGCTCATCGAAGGTGGCTTTGGACTGACGGCACTACCACCTCGGCCTCCTGGCTTGGGAACAGAGGTGGTTGGAACCCATACGCACTCATGAAAGTCAAACTACCGGTAGCCGAACAGACCAGGGTGTTGTGCGCATACTCAATCTATGGGAGATGCGAGGGCCAGGACCCTGGGTGCCATAGACATACGCAGCGCGGGGCTAGCTCTTGGTTGGTCCTCTCTGTCTGCCCGTTCGACTGTGGATGATAGCCGGATGAGTGGCTAGTAGTAGCTCTGAGGCCCTTGCAGAATGCTTCTGAGGAATCTTTGGAGTCTTTGCAAGACTTGGGAGTCGGCCACTTCACCACTGCTCTGATCTTGCCTGCCTTAATCAGCTGCTGAAAGGCAAAAACATCATCCAAGGAAACAGAAACATGCTACAGGGGCTGGGGTTGGTTGACCAGAAAGTCCTTAATCCAAGAGCAGGTAGAAGGTGGGTGCCCCAGGTTGTTCAACTGTGGGATAATAATATCCAGTCTTATGGAGTTAAAGGCTAAGCTGTAGTCGATGAAGAGCATTATGTCATAGCTCCCTCTTTTCTCAAGAGGGCTCAGTGCAGCATTCGGTGGATCTATTCAGCCGATATGCAAACGGATGCAGCTTTCCCCTTGTAGTTCGTGAGGGACCGTATGATCTGCCTCATCGTTCGTGGGTCGGCAAGTTGTCCTTCTATCTTCCCCTTGTAGCAGCTGTGTTGGCAGCATTGATGCCTCTCCTCAGGTTGGCACGAGCTGCACTGGAGAGTGCCCTGTTGCCAGAACTGAAGGCTGCATCTCAAGCCTGGAGGAATGATCAGACCGGTCTGGTCATCCACGGATTCCGGTTTGGGTAAACCTGGATTGTATTCTCCACAGTGACCGTAGCCATACAGTACTCCATGTAAGACAGTACAGTAATGTGTGTGGACAAAATACCCACATACAATTGTCCCAACTCACGAGAAATTTGAGATGCGAGGAAAATTCGGAGCAAATCTTTGCCTTGGGATACAAGACAAATTTGAGATACGAGACGGTTCCCGATACGACCGTCATGTGGCTGAGTATGCGAGAGGCTGCTTGTGAGAACAGTATCACTCTGTGTTTCTCGCCGCATCTCTCGCGTAGATATCTACGAGCACCGGCCGTAAGGGTTGAATTTTTAGCATTAATCAGTGCCAAATTAAGGGAAAACAATGGGTCCAAAACAAACCAGTGCAATGAAGGGCTATCCATCATTTCTAAGCTGCGCAGTGACATTTATAACGTGATGGCCTTCGTTTAATATGGCTAAAAGATAAACAGTTAGCGGGAGATAGCGTGACCAAGTCGATAATCTGTGAAAAAGACAGCGGAATCTACATGGACTTGAAAGCAAAGCAAGCATCTGAAAAAGACACCAGCTGAACCCTTCAAAGCGAGTCCTGACTGGATCGATAATTTAAAAAACGAACTGGGACAACTGGCACAACAAAGTTACACCCATTTAAGTGTGCGTATCGTAATCTAAGTTCATTTAAGTTACATTTAAAGTGTATTCTTCTTCTCTCCTTCTCTCCCCCTATCTGACCAAAAGCCCCTTTTCCGACCACTACTTTCGTCTTTTTATGGGACCATGGTGGAGCACCTATGGCCAGCGGTGAGTTCGTGATTTGTCTGCCTTTGGTCATGGTATTGTTTCTTGGGATTTCCTGGGTCTACATAACATGATTTTAAGTTGTTAAGTTGTGCTTTTACGTGCATGTGTATGGATGATTACTCAGCTGCCACTCACATATTCACCACTTTGAAAATGTCTTTGCCTTTCTTCTTTATTTCAATGGCTAAATAACTCATTTTTTGCTTGCATACATACATAACATTTGCATTCATATTTCATACAAAGTGTTCATACTTTTGAATAGGGTGGAGTATTAAAGATCATGGATTGAATTAAAACCACTTCTGGAACAATTAATTTCGGAAGTAGAGGTACCACTGTATATTATTGAGTTTTGATGTGGTTAAAAACTAAGGGGAGCTGCAAAATGAATAGAACATTTGTAATTATTTTTTATTTGTTATCACTTTGGTAAAACCTGTATAATTCGGAATTTGATTTTTGGGGAATTTAAATATTCATTCAGTTTAAATTTTGGAACTGTAAACTTGATAAGGTGCCCGGTGCCATGTGGTTAGCATGTCTCCTTTACAGCAAGGGGTGAATAATGGTTTGAAACTTTCAATATGGAGTTTGCATCTTCTCCAAAACACAGACTTTTTTAATTGGTGCTACTGTCAGTGTATTGAAACAATTGCCATTTCTTATATTTTAATTGGCAAGACACAACAAACATCTTGTTGGAGTTTGTGTCTGTTTTCGTTAATTTAAAAATAAAAGAAACCAATAATAATTGTACGGAGAGGGCCTAAACCAGGGGGGTCGAAATCAGTTTGGTCTGCTGGCCACAGTCATGATAGCTAGATCTCACGTGGTCCTGACCAGTTTAATTTTCGGCAAAAAGTGAACTTACTGCGCGCCGTTGATAGCACTAGACGTCCAATCCATTTTGACTGCGAGAAGTGAATGAATGTTTCTTCATTTTGGGGGTATTTCTGTGTTACGTCCTGTTTATTGTTCCCTTTCTGTTAATTTTGGGGGATTTAAGGGTTACTTCCTGTTAGTTTTGGACCATTTTAAGGTTCCTTGTTAACTCATTGGCTACAATTGACGGTGTCTTTTTGACTATAGAGGTCAAAATAATGACTGACTCCGGATATGAAATTAAGCAAAGTAGAGTTGTGTTTGCACCCCATCACACAACTCACAATATTCTGGTTTTACAGCTACCGTGTCGAAAAAATGAAAGTATTAGGTGTACGTACTTTAGGAATCAGCTATAAAGGGCCTATCAGGCAGAACAAACCTGCGGTCCGGATCGGACACCCTAGCAGGCCCTAACCCGTGGGCCGTATATTAGATATCACTGGCATACGCAATCACCTGTGAAGATATCTTGGAGGCTGCATGCTGCAATTTGTCCACAGGAAGATCTTCTGGCATCACAAATGGGTTGGCTCCCTCCGCCTCTGTATCTGCAGTCTAAATTCCCAGCATCATCATTGCTTTGCTTGCATCTCATTTTCTTTTCTAGCTCCTCTGTCCAGTCAGCTGAGCGACTCAGAGGACGAGCATTTGTTTGGTAGCTTTGTCTTGGTAATAAATGCTGATCACCACCCATTATCCTGTGAGCAAATACTGATTAATTGATCATGACAGCCACAATAAGAACACTAAGAACATAATAACTAAGATATTTTGTTCTAAAATTGCACCTCTTTTTCTGCTATGGGTGTTGTAAAACATTTATCTGGTCAACTCCATAGTTTCACAGTAAGATCAAGGTCTCGGTACGATATTGTTTTTGGTTATATGATGTTGTTTTCCTATCAATAATTCAATTATGAAATACGTATTAAAGCATTTCCATCTCAAAATATTTTTCTTTGTAATAATTAGTAATTTTCTCGCGAAAAAGCCACATCCTTAAAATTGTTGAAATTTATGATTTCTCATGTATAAGTCACCCCCTGATTCACAATTTTAACCTCCATATTCATTGTTTTAATAGGGAGTACAAATGTGTTACTTTGGAGGGGAAATCTTAAGAAAGATAATCGCATGTGGTATTTCTGAGATACTGTATGAATCAGAAGTACATTATTAGGGTCAATATCATAAGGAAGTTAATATGCCTGTATTTCTAAATGCAAAATATCAAATTATTCAATTTGAAAAAAAGTAATAAGTCTATCTTCATGAGAACCTGATGCTTTTTATCGACCGAAATTATTACCAGTAGTTTAAGATGTTGTGGCGGCCAAATTGCTTCTAATGTCAAAATATCTTGATTGTTTTCAATGGTCCATACTACTGCAATAGTTGTCACTTTCGAACAAGAAATAAACAGAAAAAAGCGGAATTTTGTTTTATTTCATAATCACAAATGTACAATAATTTCCTTTCAAAAAGGAAGTGACGAAAGCACAACCAGGAACTGTGTCAATAGCGGTACAGCAGTGGCGGGCCGTCAGGGCCTTCAGGGCCTTCTCTGCTGGCCTAAGAAATATCTGAATCATATATTATATTTTGTCCATCAATACTTATTAAATAATTCCAAATTGTCTGTCAGCTTCCTTTCATTGCTTTTCTCCCTGGTTGCACTGCTTCCAGATGTGTGTTTTCATATTGAAGCATTTAACCAATCACAATTCAGCCATTATTTGTTGCCAGGGTCAGAAATTTGCCTCAACACCTTCACAATCAGTTCTGCGGGCTCTGCTGCATTAAAGAAGCGTCGATAAGACTTGCTTTAACCAATCAGAATTCGATTTGGTGACACCAAGGCCATTTCGCAGGCATAGGGATACATCATCGCTTTCACCGGTGGCAGTCGGTGCATTTTCTCGTAGCGCCTTCAAAACGTATCAATCCAACCCTCAAAAACTATTTTATGGCTATAAAACCTCTACTGCAGCTAGAGCTGCGACACAAAAAATAATCAATAAATCAATGCACAAAAATGGGGTAAAATCCACTTCCTAGCAGCATTTCATGATTAAATACAAATACTGGAGCTTTTCAGACATTAAAAACAGGCCAGGGGGGCGATTTTCCCGGGAAAAGACAGCGATGAACGTCAATGGTGTACGGGCAAACATTGCCCGAAAATTGGGTAAAATCCAGCCGAAAACAGCATTTATTGATTAAATACAAATACTGGAGCTTTTTAGACATCAGAACCGGGCCCAGAGTATCATTTCCCCGGGAAAAAGACAGCGATGGCCGTCAATGGCGAAACGGCAAAAATTAAACTGGGGTAAAATCTACATCCTAGCAGCATTTAGTGATTAAATACAAACACTGGAGCTTAAATACAAACACTGGAGCTTTTCAGATATCAGAACCGGGCCCACAATTGAAATATTATTTAGGAATATAGCCATATTATACTCACCAAAAATTCTTTTTAACTGTACACAATATCCATCCTCCTTTCTTTCTTACTTCTTTCCTATCACCATCGAAGCTAATGATGAAAGTCGAGCCTATCCTGTCATATTTCCGGCATAGTCCGTTTTGAAAATGGCTTTAAATCAACACAAAAATATACTATTTGCTTGTGCATCTAAGTTAGCGCACTGAAAGTGCCGCACACACCATTTTCCCGGCTCTGACAGGCTTGTTAGCTTTGGAGTTGACCGCCCTTTTTTAATGATGTCCATTTTTTTCTGGAAAAGTACGTCTGGAAAATAGCTTTGTGATCAAATCTGCAACAGAATCCATTTGTTTTTGCTTCTGTCAGCAATTGTGGGTGGAGTTTGCGATCTCTGGCTGCTTTGGCCCGCCTACTAGCCAATCATAGTTGGTGAAAGCAATGACGTATCCCAGCCAGCAAAATGCCAACGCCTATGAAAAATCCTTGTGGGGTTGCCAACTCGAAATCTGATTGGTTAAAAGCAACAGCCTTGTTTAATGCAGCAGAGCTCGCAAGAACTGATTGTGAAGGCTTTGAGGCAGATCTGATCTGGCAACAAATAATGGCTGAAATGTGATTGGTTAAATGCTTCAATATGAAAACACACATCTGGATGCAGTGCAACCAGGGGGAAAGGCAATGAAAGGAAGCTAACAGACCATTTGGAATAACAAGTATTGATGGACAAAATATAACATGATTCAGATAATTCTTCGGGCAGCAGAGAAGGCCTTGAAGGCCCTGACGGCCCGCCACTGGCTTTCACCAACTATGATTGGCTAGTAGGCGGACCAAAGCCAAAGTGAGCCAGCCAGAGATTGCAAACTCCACCAACAATGGCCGACGGAGGAAAACAAATGGATTTGGTTGCAGTTTGCTCACAAAGCTATTTTCCAGATGGACTTTTTCAGAAAAAAATTGACATCATTAAGAAAGGGCGGTCAACTCCGAAGCTAGCAAGCCTGTTACAGCCGGGAAAAGGGTGTGTCCGCCACTTTCAGTGCGCTAACTACGAGAGAGCTACCAAACTGTATTTGGAGCGAGCTGCACAAGCAAATAAATTGTTGTGTTGATTTAAAGACATTTTCAAGACGAACTATGCCAGCAATATGACAGGACAGGCTCAACGTTCATCATTAGCTTCGATGGCGATAGAAAAGAAGGAAGAAAGAAAGGAGGATGGATATTGTGTACATTTAAAAAGGATTTTTGGTGAGTAATATATGGCTATATTCCTAAATAATATTTCAATTTTGGGCACGGTTCTGATATCTGAAAAGCTTCAGTGTTTGTATTTAAGCTCCAGTGTTTGTATTTAATGACATAATGCTTCTAGGAAGTGGATTTTACCCCATTTCAGTGCAATTTTTGCCGTTTCGCCATTGACGTCCATCGCTGTCTTTTCCCGGGGAAATCACCCCCCTGGCCTGATTGTAATGTCTCAAAAGCTCCAGTATTTGTATTCAATCAATAAATGCTACTAGGAAGTGGATCTTACCCCTTTTTAGTGCATTTTTGCCATTTCGCGTATCACGTATCGATGTTCATCGCTGTCTTTTTCCCGGGGAAATGATACTCCGGGCCCGGTTCTAATGTCTAAAAAGCTCCAGAATTTGTATTTAATCAAAAAATGCTGTTTTCGGCTGGATTTTACCCCATTTTCGGGCAATGTTTGCCCGTACGCCATTGACATTCATTGCTGTCTTTTCCCGGGAAAATCACCCCCCCCTGGCCTGGTTTTAATGTCTGAAAAGCTCCAGTATTTGTATTTAATCATGAAATGCTGATAGGAAGTGGATTTTACCCCATTTTTGTGCATTAATTTATTGATCATTTTTTATGTGTCGCAGCTGTAGCTGCAGTAGAGGTTTTATAGCCATAAAATAGTTTTTGAAGGTTGGATTGATTTGTTGAAGGCGGTACGAGAAAATGCACGGACTGCCCCTGCGGTACAGTAATACCTAAACATACGAGTGCCTCAATATACGAGCAATTTGAGATACGAGTAAAATTTCGAGCAAATATTTATCTTGAGATACGAGACAAATTTTGATATATGAGCATACAGCGGACGCGAGAGGCTGCTCATAAGAACATCATGGGCACTGTCTTTCTGGTCGCAACTCCCTCGTGTAATGTCTCTCTGGTCGCAACTCCCTCGTGTAATGTCTCTCTGGTCGCAACTCCCTCGTGTAATGTCTCTCTGGTCGCAACTCCCTCGTGTAATGTCTCTCTGGTCGCAACTCCCTCGTGTAATGTCTTTACGAGCACTGGGCGAAACGTTGCATTTTTTCAATGTTTTTTCCCATTAGTCCATGCAAATGGCGGACCGATCGCTAATATGAGATAATTACTACTTCTCGGGCAAGTTGGCAAGTGGTCGTGCATTATCCTATTGTGAGGACATTTGTGTGCATCATTTTCTGAATATTTTGAAGGGAAGAGAAAAGCAAACAACCCTCAATAGGTTCTTTTTAGCTGCATCTGAAAGTGATGGTGGAGGCGGGGCAAAAAGAGCCAAACCGGGAGAAGAAAGGTATAAAAATTTAAAACAAAATTAGAATTAAGTTTAGTGTAAGTCTAGATTAAACTTTGAGTGTGTCTGCATCGTAATCCAATTTCATTTAAATTTGTTTGCTATGTTACGAGCGCGTTGCCGTACAAAAAGTCTCTCATGCGAGTAAATACGGTAATGTCCTGCGATTGGCCACCTGTACGAGTGGAAAAAGTTGGAGTTCTAATAAGCTTTCGCTTGGCACGGATTGCTATAATAGTGGACACACCCTGGCCAAACGCTGCAACTTTTCGCCATGCTGTCGTTTGTCTAATGGGCTGAGATTTGTTCACTTTTAATGAAAAATGGAGTTAGTGAACTCGTCCTAAAATATTTGTTACCAAATGTGAGGAGAGCAGGTAGAAGAGGACCTGCTTCTCCAGGCGGAACTAACCCATCCAGATATACAATGGATACTTGGTGAACTTGGAAGATCATGTGTCTGGTGAATCTTTACGTCGAGAACGTGGAAGATGCCTATCTAATTTGACTCGCGATAGTGGGTTTCACAATGATTGGTCTTGGTGGAACACTGGGCTACCGCTATATTTGCAGCGTGTTGGCTCTGTGCTGTTAATTGGATCAGCTGCCCAAGTTGGTTGTTTGAAAGTTCTACCAGGGCTTATGGCGTTCAGATGGCAGAGGCTGTATTGCAAGCTGGCTGCAACAAGTGATCAAGTTACTGGAATCAACCGCAAGCTGGATGGGGTGCTGAAACTCCACCACGAGATGGGTGCCAACTACACATGGATGGGGCAGCCTATCATGAGATGGGGTCAGAAAATACACAGAATTCGACGGGATTGGAACATGTGGGACTAGAATACAAAACACTTGCGTCCAAATCTTTTCTTTGTCCTGGGCAAATTCTTCTAGGATTGAATGTCCCAGTGTTTCTTAACCTTGCTGGAGCTACCGAACCACACGAGTTTCATATGCGCATTCACCGAACCCTACTTTATTGTAAATAAAACATGATTTTTTTTTCAAATTCAAGATATATAAATTACTCGCAGCACTGATTGGCCAAGCAATGTCACGTGATTATCTGCAGCCAGTGATGGTCAAGCAGGGCATATTATTGTGAGTAGACACGATGAGTCAATGTAACATGACCTCCACAGCAGAGTCGCCACCGAACCCCTGAGACCGATTCACTGAAGCCCTAGGTTTCGAACCCAGGTTAAGAACCACTGAACTAGACTAACACGGAAGATGATGCTCTTTAGACAAGAAATCGCAATACCACTGAATTTGGTCGTGGGTGCACCTCCTGAGCACGTCAGTCAGCTATGGTAGAGGTTGGAGCTTTCCCACCAACTAGCAAGAGACGTGTTGGCGGTCTGTTGAATGAGCTAAGAGATAAGAACTTTTCCCAAGTCCAATACAGGATGCTGTGTTGCAAACTGGTAAAAGGGACTAAAATTAGTGAAGAACTCCTATCTGGTGCCTTGTGCCCCTGGTAAGGTCAACCATGCCAAACTGGAACGGGGTGAGGGACCAGACAAAACATGACTCAGAAGACTTTATGATGAGCAACACTATTGAACGCCGTTTTCCCTCGCTCGGATGCAGGTCACCGGGTCTCCACACTGGAGCCAGGCCGGGAGAAGGAGCACGATGGCGAGCTTCTGGTGGCTGGGCCTACAACCAAGGGGCATAGCTCGAAAACACTACATTGGTTCCTCTTCCCATGGGATCACCACCTGTGACGACAGGGAAGGATCCTTGGCAGTTCAATTCCCCGGCTGCAAAAACTGGCTCTTGGAAGGTGGAATGTCGGACTTAGCTCTATGCCAGGGGTGGGCAAACCGGTCCTCGAGGGCCGCTGTGTGTGGAGGTTTTTGTTGCAACCGATCCAGCAAAGACACTTTAACCAATGAGATTTCTGCAGAAAACAAGAAGCACCTGACTGCAATCCACTGATTGCACTCGTAGGACACCAGATTGGTGAAAAGGTGTCATCATTATGGGTTGGAATGAAAAGCTGCACCTACTGCGGCCCTTTGTGGAATAGTTTGCCCATCCCTGCTCTATGCACAGCTTGGGTTTTGGTACCAGCCCCCTCCAGGGGGGTTGGACACTCTTCCACTCTGGAGTTGCTCACTGTGAGAGGCGCCGAGCAGGTGTGGGCATACTTATTGCCCCCAGGCTCGGTGCCTGTATGTTGGTGTTTACCCCGGTAGACAACGAGAGGGTAGCATCCCTCTGCCTTCATGTGGGGGGATGGGACCTGACTGTTGTTTGCACGTATGCATCAAACGGCAGTTCAGCGTACCCACCCTATTTGAAGTCATTGGAAGGGGTGCTGGAGAATGCTCCTACAGGGGACAACCTTGTTCTGCTGGGGGACTTCAATGCTCACATGGGCAATGATCATGAGACCTTGGAAGGATGTGATTGGGAAGAACGGCCCCCCTAATCAGAACCCAAGTAGTGATCTATTGTTGAATTTCGGTGCTCGCCTTGGATTGACAATAATGAACACCATGTTCAAGCATAAGGGTATCCATATGTGCACTTTGCACCAGGAGACCCTAGGCTGCAGTTGGATGAATGACTTTGTAGTTGTGTCATCGGACTTGAGGTCACATGTCTTGGACTCTTGGGTATAGACAGGGCTAGTGCTGTCAACCGATCACCACCTGGTGGTGAGTTGGCTCCGATGGTAGGATGCCGATGCGGCCCGGCAGACCCAAACATTTTGTGAGGGTGTATTCCAATTATAGGGGAATTACACCCCTCACCTACCCAGGAAGGTCTATTCCGGGGTACTGGAGAGGAGACTCAGCCAGGAGGTACAATCTTGGATTCAGTCTGCAGTGTGGATTTCTTACTGGCGCTGGAACCATGGATCAGCTCTATCCCCTCAGCGGTGTCCCGGGGGCATGGGAGTTTGCCCAGCCAGCGGTGTCCCGGGGGTATGGGAGTTTGCCCAGCCAGCTTTGTGTTCGACCGTGTTCCCCAGGGAGTCTTCTGGTGGGTACTCCGGGAGTATGGGGTTCCGGAACCTCTGATACATGGGCTTCTGTCCCTCTATGATCGGTGTCAGAGTTTTGTCCACATAGCCGCTAGTAAGTCAGATCCATTTCCAGTGGGGGTTGGACTCTGCAACGGCTTTGTCTGTGATTCAGTTCATATATTTTATGGACACAATATCTACGTGCAGCCGTGGCATTGATGTTTTGGTGGCCGCAATATTGCATCTCTACTTTTTGTGATGTGATTCTGATGGTTTCATTAAAGGGTAATCTCCAACTCTCACTAGAACAATTGGTAACCGAGTGTGAAGCGGTGGGGATGAGAATCAGCGCCTCCAAATCTGAGACATGGTCCTCAGTCGGAAAAAGGTGGAATCTCCTCTCCGGGTCAGGAAAGCGGTCCTTCCCCAAGTGGAGGAGTTTAAGTACCCTGGGGTCTTGTTCAGGAATAAGAGAAGAATGATCCACTTGCAGATTGGTGCAGTGTCTGCAGTGATGCACACTCTGAGCTGTGGGTCATGACCGAAAGAACAACATCCCGGATACAAGCGGCTGAAATGAATTTCCTCCGCAGGGTGTGCGGACTCTCCCTTAGTGATAAGGTGAGAAGTTCAGTCATCCGGGAGGGGCTGGGTGTAGAGCCGCTGCTTTTCTGGATTGAGAGGAGTCAGATGAATTTGCACGGGCATCTTATTAAGATGCCCCTTAGACGCCTCCCCGGTTAGGTGTTCCGGGCACTTCTCACTGGGAAGAGGCCACGGGGCTGAACTAGGGCGTGCTGGAGAGACTATGTCTCCTGTCTGGCCCGGGAACGTCTTGGCATCCT
Source organism: Stigmatopora argus (assembly GCF_051989625.1). Lineage (NCBI taxonomy): Eukaryota > Metazoa > Chordata > Actinopteri > Syngnathiformes > Syngnathidae > Stigmatopora > Stigmatopora argus. The sequence continues at coordinate 2,097,060 of NC_135404.1, forward strand.
TCACGAATAGCTGGATGAAGTGCCTGGGGTGAGGGAAGTCTGGGCTTCCCTGCTGCCCCCATGAACCAACCTCGTATAAGCGGAAGAATATGAGATGAGATGAGAGGAAAAAAGCCAAAGTTACATTTCACCTGCTTGGGGCCACATGTAGTGCGTCTCACCATGGCTACCGCCCAGTCTAGGGTGTAGTCTGCCTTCAATTCTCACCTGCCAAATGTATGCCGATGATGGTCTTCTATATGTCCACACGAAAGACAACAAACATGCTGCACAGGAACTCACAGATGCAATGACTAGCATGAAGAACTGGCTTGAAATATCCCAACTGCACTTAAACATATCTAAGACTGTCTGTATGTACTTGTCAAAAAGAGCAGCAAATAACAGTGACCCCAACGTTTTTGTCCAAGGAAAAACAAACGTGTCAAGTCTCTCTCTTCTGCCGTTAGCCGCTACCGTCTGTCTTGAAGGTAAGAACTCAGCATAGTACTGTACACAGTAATGTCACAGTTTATTGCAGATCTGTTGGAATTATTTTATATAAGTTATCCTGATTCTGGTATGACTGTCAAAATGTTAGTTAATAGAATTAGAGTGTCTTGGGCCCTGGGAAGTTTCACCTTATTCAACAAAGAGGAACTACCCAGGGGGGCCGACGCCTGTCTGAACTATTGTGTGAGAGTTGCAGGATATCGGGAAGGAGACTATAAAGATGTTATCTTGAAGGGGCATATGGTCATGATCAAAGAACCTTTTGTAACTGGGAGAGATCTCTCTCTCCTTTGATCAGCTTGAAACTTCCTGTAACTTGGACACTCCCAAAACACAATAAGAGACTTTGCAGGAGGGGACATTTTCAGAGTGTGTCGACGGGCTGAGGCGCGAGCGGTCCCGAGACCCTCTCATTTTTTAAATAAAATAACCTCAATTGTCTGTGATTTCCTCTTTTCAGATTGGTGATACAAATGTCTGGTGTTTAAACCTAACAAGATCATAATCACTAGATAAGTATTTGTTACTTTGTGAGTGCAGATGGTGAATTAGAACATTTAAAAACATGTTGTTTCGTTGTAATATCCTATTTGTGTTTTTTTTCAGAGGGTGGGAATGGATTAATTGTATTTAGTTGTTTTCTATGAGAAAAAAATGATTTGAGATACGAGGAAATTGACATATGAGCTCGGTCCCGGAACACTTTAAACTCGTATTCTCAAGATTTTACTATATCTGTTTTTTCTCCTATGCCCAGTTGGTCCGGGCAATTGGAGCGTCCCACTCACTTGGGGGTCAAGAATATTTTTATGATACTAGTCCCCTGCTGAGCTTTGAAATGTCTATTGCAACTTGTAGAACACAGGACAACTGTTTTGAAAGCAAAATCCAGGGCCTCATATGTAAGTCACACCTACGCCAAGGGTGCTCAATTTTTTTTGCTCAAAGATCTACTTTTCAAGGAGCCAACGTTACGTGATCTACAATTTTTTTCCAGGTCCCTGACAAAGCTCACCAGTTATGTATATGCTGAATATATACCTCATGCAGAAGGACCCAAAATAGTGTAGGCAGGTAGTAATTGTGGTTGGAGTCGCGATGGCGCTGTTTTTCAGCTCAGGTCTAATATATATATATATATATATTTTTCTTTCTGAATCAAATCTTACTGTCATACGATCTATCAACAGTACCTTAATGATGACGTATTGAGCGCCCCTGAGCTACGCAATCCGAGAGACAATGCAAGCAAGACATTTTCCGTAAATCATACGGATTTGGGAGAAAAATAATCAACATTAGTGCTGTAGTGCTAAAGTCATACGGATTCACAAGTTTTTGCCAATGTTTTTTTTCATCACTTTTGACGTATTTTGCCAGACTTGCCTATCTTCGCTTTGCTTTTCCACAAACTCGCTGCGGTATGTGCAATCATGGCTTTAGTCATAGACTAATGCCATGATTGTCAACTGATTATCAACTGTCAGGGAACAAGGAGCTCACCTACTCCCCACGCAGATTATGCATGTCTAAAATGAAACAAATTTCCCTAGAAGACAAAGTAGGGTGTTTGTATATTTAGTTTGCAATGATTCCTATTTATTATGTGAGTTAATTCATTCATTTTGGAATCACTTAGCCTTACAAGGTCTGCAGGGATCCTGGAGCCTATCCCAGTGAACAATTTATTACCTATATATTTATGTCTAAAATGTATTTTCCTGTGTGTTCTCAACCTCTTGCTAATCCGATCCCCTCCAATTCCCTCCGATCCCACCCGATCCCACCCGATCCCACACCTGATCCCACCCGATCCCAACCGATCCCATCCGATCCCATCCCATCCCATCTCATCTCATCTCATCTCATCTCATCTCATCTCATCCCATCTCATCTCCTCTCCTCTCATCTCCTCTCATCTCATCTAATCTAATATGTAATCTAATGTGCACCAGGGAGGGGAACACTGAATCAGTGCTGGCTAGCCAGGGAACAAGCAGATGGACAACAAAACACACTGACAATCATGGTGCAATTTGGAGTAACCAACCCCTTTTGTGTAATTTAAGAAATTTAATTCAAAACCTGCTAATGCTTTTAAATGTGGAAAAATATATGTCTTCTTAACTGTTCATCTTCCGTAACATGCATTCTTGTAATGGTTTGCCGGAGACTATCCCAGGCTCCGGGCAAAACGCAGACCAATACACCCTAGACTGGTCGGCAGTCAGTCATAGGGCACAGAGAGAGACAAATGACCATCCGCGCTAACAATCATACCGCCACCAGCGGGAATTCAGCCCACGCCTGCCCACACTGAAGTCAGAGGAGTGAACCTCTCTACCACAAGGCAGCTGTCTTCTTAACAGTATGTTAATATCAATAGTTATGTTGACTATCATTAACCTCTTAGGACCTGGCGTCCACGTGTGAACATCACATTTTTGGTTGTCACAAGACTACAATGTTAAATTTTGGACTACAAGGGCCTGGTGTCCACCTATGATGTGGACATAATTTCTCTCAGAAACTACATCATGTAAAAAGACAATTATTTCCTTTTACACTTATCAGGTCCCAATTAGCCTAAATATCAAAGAGAAAATAAAAATGCATGCCTTGCAGGAGTCTGGGTCTTAGGAGGATTTCTAACTCATTAAAATGTCAGAACAAACCAGTTCACATGTAACCAAAGTTACCTTTGGAAATTGTGAAAGGCTCTTCTTGTTGACATGGGGCTGTGAGAGGGAGACCAAGCTGGTGAGTGTCCTGATGAGCTGAGTTGTCTAGTGGTGGTCTTGATGTATGAAGGGAAGATGGGAGGGTAGGGTTTAACCACAGAGCTTGAGGGAGAAGAAGCCAGGTTGGATCTGTGGATATGTTTTACTATTGTGGGGCTCCCTTGACAAGATGGGAGGAAACTGCTGAAGGGGGAAGCATTGGTGCCAGCAGCATCAAAGTGGTCACTGTCTGATACAGTACTCGAGCATTCTACAAGTGACTCAGCACTGCCACTTTCTTCCAACTTGCAATGACTTGCCATGGTGCAAGAGATTTTTGAGTGGTTTTCTAAAAGCGGTAAAATTGGTGCATCATTCATAACAGGCTCCCACAACTCCTCAATTTGGTCACCTATTGCTTTCTGATCCCATTGTGTGCCAGCATTGCCCAATGTCAGATCAGGGAAGCTGACAATGCCAGTTGTCGTAGTGACTGGGTTGACTCTAGCCCCTCTTGCTGTAGTGATTGCAATAACTGTAGGCAGAGACTGCTGCACTTGAGTATTTTGGTCTTTTATGTCTTTAGTACTCATAGAGGCCTTTTTTATCCCCCACTCCTTGGAATTAATCTCAATCTCCCCGCTCGTTTCATTCTCCCCATCTTCGCTCCTCTTGGATTCCTCAATTTGGGACAAATGTAATTCTTGTGGTTGCTCACAATGTTTTTCTTTATTTGGCATGGCTTTGACCTCCGAAAAAGACAAAGCATCTGCTCCAAGCTCTAGTTCCGGTGTCAAGTAAAATATTTCAGTTGGGGATATATTATCAACTCCATTACTTGCTGTTCTCTTTGCCACTTGTCCCCAGTTGACATTACCTTTATGTTGTATCTGGGACCCAATAACTTCATCAAGCCCTCCACATTGTTGTTGGTGCCTGATAGCAAGTTGGATGTCTGCTAGCAAATCCTCATGAGCTGCTGCTGAGTGGAAGCTATAAATGTCTGTGTCAGAACCAAAGTTTTCGTCTTTCTGAGCTGCCTCCTTTGTGGGAGAGACCGCTGCCGATTCTGCAGCTCTTGAATTTTTCGAATTCCATGGACTGTACTCATGTTTGCTTGCATTTACATCTTTTGTTTTGTGTTCCAGGAAGTCAGATTCAGTGTCTGATTGCCCGAGTTCATCAGCAGAAAGATCAGTTGGTTTCAAATTGGCCAGCTCATTGTGTTGTGATGTTAGCACATCTTCACTCGAGCCTGTCAAGGAGGAGCACGTGTCTTTACCTTTGAGATGACCTTTTTTCTTCCGGATTGAAAAAGCAGAAGATTTTGACTCACATTTGTTTTTCTTCTTCATTGAACCTGTGCCGTGCGTTGTTCCTCTTCCTCCCCCACCTCCTCTTGCTCTGGTGTTGATTATGCCTTTAGCTTCATTTTTACCATGGAGTTTCTTTCCAATACGTCTTGTCTTATCTCCTCCCTCACTCCATCCCTCTTGCAGTAAAGGGTAATCTCCATTACCAGATGTCGCTGCAGATTTTTTTTGTTTAGCTTCCTGGTTGCCCATGTTGTCTGAAAATGTCAGATGGTATTTCCTAATCCTGGTGATTTGATCCCACAGACAGGTGCAGTACTCTCAGTTGAATTAAAAGGCATCACATTTTGGCATTATTAATATTTACATCTTGGTTTTGTGGTGCTTCGAACCAAATCATCGCTCGAGTCTGGTTGCTGCGCCTTTATGTAGATGCTGTTTCGGAAGAGGCAGCGGAATGCCCCCCACCTCAACAGCCCTCTGGTTTTCTTTATCTCCATCTCAGTGGTATCCTCCCCCTCCACACCATCTGCTGAAAAGTGTGACGCAACACCAGGTGGCCAGTGGAGATCAATCAGCAAAGCATGATGCGAAAAATGCCACGCGCAAGGGGTGAAGAAAAAATAAAGTCATGCCCAATGTAGAGGACAATAAGCTATTGCGAGGGGCACAAAAGGCTTATTCACTACCACTCTGGTGATTGTTCCTCACTACATTACCCATGATTCTTAGTTTCCTGATGCACTAAACAACTTGGAAATTAGAAAGGGTTGTTTTTATTGTGCCCTCACTTAAAAATCTAAAGAAGTAATTTCTTAAATTCTTATTTAATTTTTATCAAGTAATATGGTTGACTAAACCTTGTAGTGTATTAATTATTTGATTTCTTACAAAATATCAATTTGTGCCATAACATAGATCATATAAGGAAAACCGATTTTGATGATTGATGATTGATGAAAAATCTTACCCATTACACAAGGTAACACTTCACTGCCACTTAATTTGTGCAAATTTAAAGAATATTTTTTGGTAGAGACCCTTACTTCATTATCTGGGAAACAGATAAATCAATCTAATAAAATTGATTTCATGTTTAGTAATACATTCAACAACGTATTGATATTGTCGTTGTCATTGGACTGAGGTTCAAAAAACAGCCTTTGGAACACTCTACAATGACTACCGTAGTTTCACGACTATAAGGCGCACATAAAAGTCTGAAATTTTCTCCAAAATAGAGAGGGCGCCTTATAATCCAGTGTGCTTTATCACGATAAAATAAAATAAATCCGTCGATAGGACAACTATGGCAAGCACTCTACTATTTTCCTGTAGATAAAGTACTGCGCAGTGACTGCTGGGATATGTAGGTTTTTTTGTCAATACACCCAATGGATTGTGGGTGCCGATCGGCATCAACACTAGCTAGCTACTATTTGCGAATGGACTGGCCTGGCGATCGGCATCAACACAGTTGCGAAGCATGGAAGACAGCCTTGGAATACTAATTACGCTAGCTACTAGCTAGCTATCATTTGTGAACGGACTGAGGCCTGGCGATTGGCATCAACACAGTTGCGAACCATGGAAGACAGCCTTGGAATAGTTACGCTAGCTACTAGCTAGCTACCATTTGGGAATGAATTGTGGCCGCCTGGATAAACGTATTAAACTCAGCGTTTTCGATGGACAAATGTTCAATTCGGACACAGATAATGAGGACTTTGTTGGTTTTGTGGGTGATGATGACATGAGTACATTGTAAAATGGCTAAATAAAGTACAACCGAACTCAGTCTTGCTTCTGTTGCCTTTTTAAAAACGTGTTTTTAGCGTGCGGGTGTAGCGTGCATTTGGTACATGTAGCACCAAATTAGTGTGTTCGCCGTTGTAGTATATTGATATTATTAGTGCAAAGTTATCACAGCCGTCAACCTGGGTGTATTGACAAAATGACTATTTATCCCAGCAGTCACTGCGCACCGGAAATAGCGTCTGTGGCTGCTTTCGTAGACAGCGCTATTACGGTTCGATAATCATCCATAAATAATATATATGCCATGCCTGGCTTCACGAAAAGTGGCAGGCAGCGCCAGGCTTCTTACGCTACGATTTGTGAATGGATTGATGAAAATGACGGTGACTCTGAGAACGAAGAGAGGCGCATACTCCATTTCCAGATCTATGCTGCGTCTGAGAAATTCCAGGATTATTTCTTTAGGTTTTGTGGTGTTTAGTGTGAGATTGTTCACCAAACACCACGAAGACAGTTTGTTGACCTCATCTCTGTAGGCAGACTCATCCCCCCCTGAGATGAGTCCGACCATAGAGGTGTCATCGGCAAATTTGATGATGGAGACTGGTGGGTCGGTGTACAGTCGTATGTGTACAGGGAGTTTAGAAGAGGACTCAGTACACAGCCTTGAGGGGAACCAGTGCTCAGTGTAATGGAGGAAGAGAGGTGGGGGCCTAGTCTAACAGTTTGTGGACGGTTGTTTAAGAAGTTCTTGATCCAGCAGCAGATGGAAGAGGATAGTCCAAGGTAGGAGAGTTTGTCAGCCAGAATGTCCGTTATTATAGTGTTGAAGGCTGAGCTATAGTCAATGAAAAGCATCCTCACATAGTTCCCATGGTGCTCCAGGTGCCTCAGTGCTGTGTGTAGAGCTACGGAAATGGCGTCCTCAGTGGACCTATTTGCTCTATAAGCAAACTGGTGAGGGTCAACTGAGGGAGGGATTGTATCCCTGATGTGGTGGGCGACCAACTTTTTAAAGCACTTCATGATCACAGGCATAAATGCAACAGGCCTATAATCATTCAGCATTGTTTATTAACTTCAAGGACCCTAGTTACAATGGATGTCTCAACTCTTGAAGGAGGGGTGGGAAACAGAAGTGAGACATCCAATAGTCAAAACAAATGAAGGTCATGTGCAGCCGAAGGATATTCTCCACATTCCAGCAGTCCAAGTGGATTCGGCTTCCCTTTTGTTTAATGTAATTAATATATATTTTTAATATATACGTTTTATATATATATATATATATATATACATATATATATATATATATGTATATATATATATATATATATATATATATATATATATATATACACATACTATACCAGGGCATCAATTTTCCCATCCTCTAGTTTTATCAGTTTTATAGACTAATACTCTGTCTGTACATCGCAGCCCCTTGATGCAAACGTACGCATTCGGAGCCAACTCAACAAATGGAAATTCTTATGAACGTTTTACTCACTAAGTCGTCAACCTCCAGTGCCCAGGTACGGAGCCGAACTCCAGCGCGTTAAAAGGGTCTCAAATGCCGTGGCCACGGTCTGCCCAAAAATCAGCTCAACCCCTGGATTCCTTCGGTATATTGACTCCCAAGCTCGAAGAACCAATAAGTGTTAGGTTTGCAATAGGCCTTCCCAAATACAGGCACAAATAAAGAGGAAAAGACAGTCTTCTGGAATTTTCACTTGAACGGAGAATGGCCGTTGAGGCAAACTGCCAACTCCCTTCTTACCTTACACGTCTTTTCTGTTGTTTTATAAAATTCAAGGGCCCTGATTACAAAATACGTCAATGAGACGTCAATAGTCAAAAGTGGAAACAGATGAAGGTCTGGAAGTCTTGTGGAGTCTGTGGTGGACGCAGGTGCAGTTCCCAGATCAGATTAACCGCACTGCAAGACATTCTAAATCGTCTTTGTTTAAACTTCCAGTAGTAAAGTTAATTAAAAAAGCTGGACATCATTGAGAAGGGTCGGACAACTCCAAAGGAAGCAAGCCTGTCACAACCGGGAACGAACATTTTCAGCACTAAATCGAATAAAAACATATGCCATAAATACGACAGGACAGGCTCGACTTTCAGCATTAGCTTCGAGGGCGATAGAAAAGGAGAAAAGAAAGGAGGATGGATATTGTGTACAGGTAAAAAGGATTTTTGGTGAGTAAAATATGGCTATATTCCTAAATAATATTTCAATTGTGTGACGTTATTATAGATTATTTTCTTATGTGTCGCAGCTGTAGCTGCAGTAGTGGTTTTATAGCCATAAAATAGTTTTTGCTGAAGGCGTCACCAGAAAATGCACGGACCGCCACTGGTTTATATATACAGTGGTACCTCGTCATACGACCGCTCGTCATACAAAATGCTCGTCTTACGGGGGAAATTTTGATCGAATAATTCGCCCGTGATGCGGTCAAAATTTTGTGATGCGACCAAGCCAGGTGGCCATGGCTTTTTTTTTTTGCATATCTTTCGTGTATAACAATATTTACGAGGACCGGATGAGTTATTCAGACCAGGAAACGCACAACGCGCATGCGCGGGAAAAAGAGGGCTTTCTGGGTTAAGAAGTATACTCGTGCACACAACGCCGACAGGCACATCAGGGGCACTGGCTCGCAACAGCATCCCCGGTAGCAATTCTATCATAGGCGCCGTTTGAGGGGATGCGACCACAGATGCTACAAGCTAAAAGGAGCCGCTAGCCAGCGCCCCCGAAGCTCCCATGAGCAGCGGGGCGATCGCTGATAAAAGACTGCTGCTCGTTGGCTGCTCATAAGAACATCAGGGGCACTGGCTCGCAACAGCATCCTCGGTAGCAATTCTATCATAGGCGCCGTTCGAGGGAATGCGACCACAGATGCTACAAGCTAAAAGGAGCCGCTAGCCAGCGCCCCCGAAGCTCCCATGAGCAGCGGTGCTATCGCTGATAAAAGGCTGCGATTATCCGATTGTGAGGACATTTGTGTGCATCATTTTCGGAATATTTTGAAGGGAATAGTACGACAGCAAACAGCCCATCGATAGCGAACGTGAGGGTGGAGTGTTTGTTCTGTTAACGAGTGCGTTGTGTGGAGAAAAAAAAACGAAGCCCCCCACCCCTTTTGTGCCCCTCTCCCCTCGGCGAAATCTGCCCAATTTTAGTTAGATTAAACACTTTATTTCTATTAAACCACTCGTTATTTATTACTTTGTCAATATATGGCGAATTATAAGAAATAAAACATTTTTTTTAAATCCAATATCCTGTTTTTGGTGTTTTTTTCAGAGAGTTGGAACAAATTAATTTGTTTCCCATTTATTTCAATGGGAAACTTCCGCTCGAGTTACGAGAATCTTGTCATACGAGCTCAGTCCCGGAACGGATTACGCTCGTATGTCGAGGTACCACTGTATATATATATATATATATATATATATATATATATATATATATATATATATATATACAAAACATTTTGGGTCGGAGATTCATTGCCTTTCTTTTTTTGTTTTGGTTTTTGTTCTGTTATATATATATATATATATATATATATATATATATATATATATACATATATATACATATATATACATATATATACATATATATATATATATATATATACATATATACATATATACATATATACACATATACACATATATACATATATATACATATATACATATATACATATATACATATATACATATATACATATATACATATATACATATATACATATATACATATATACATATATACATATATACATATATACATATATACATATATACATATATACATATATACATATATACATATATACATATATACATATATACATATATACATATATACATATATACATATATATATATATATATATATATCAGTGGTGGGCCGTCAGGGCCTTCAAGGCCTTCTCTGCTGGCCTAAGAAATATCTGAATCATATGTTATATTTTGTCCATTAATACTTATTATTCCAAATAGTCTGTTAGCTTCCTTTCATTGCTTTCCCCCCTGGTTGCACTGCTTCCAGATGTGTGTTTTCATATTGAAGCATTTAACCAATCACATTTCAGCCATTATTTGTTGCCAGGATCAGAAATCTGCCTCAAAGCCTTCACAATCAGTTCTGCGGGCTCTGCTGCATTAAACAAGACTGTTGCTTTTAACCAATCAGATTTCGAGTCGGCAACCCCACAATGCTTTTTCGCAGGCATTGCATTTTGCTGGCTGGGATACGTCATTGCTTTCACCAACTATTATTGGCTAGCTATAGAGTAGGCGGGCCAAAGCCAGAGTGAGGCAGCCAGACTAGCAAACTCCACCCACAATGGCCGACGCAGGAAAACAAATGGATTTGGTTGCAGATTTGCTCACAAAGCTATTTTCCAGACGGACTTTTCCAGAAAAAAATGGACATCATTAAGAAAGGGCGGTCAACTCCAAAGCTAGCAAGCCTGTTGCAGCCAGGAAAAGGGTGTGTGCGCCACTTTCAGTGAGCTAACTACAAAGAGCTACCAAACTGTATTTGGAGCTAGCTGCACGAGCAAATATATTGTTGTGTTGATTTAAAGCCATTTTCAAGACGGACTATGCCGGAAATATGACAAGACAGGCTCGACTTTCATCAATAGCTTCGATGGCGATAGAAAAGAAAGAAGAGAGAAAGGAGGATGGATATTGTGTACAGTTAAAAATGATTTTTGGTGAGTAAAATATGGTTTATATTCCTAAATAATATTTCAATTGTGGGCCCGATTCTGATATCTGAAAAGCTCCAGTGTTTGTATTTAATCACTAAATGCTGCTAGGAAGTGGATGTTACCCCAGTTTATTTTTTGCCATTGACGTCCATCGCTGTCTTTTCCCGGGAAAAATCACCCCCCTGGCCTGGTTGTAATGTCTCAAAAGCTCCAGTATTTGTATTCAATCAATAAATGCTGCTAGGAAGTGGATTTTACCTCACTTTAGTGCATTTTTTTTGCCGTTTCACGTATGGACGTATATGGACGTATCGCTGTCTTTTTACCGGGGAAATGATACTCCGGGGCCGGTTCTGATGTCTAAAACGCTCCAGTATTTGTATTTAATCAATAAATGCTTTTTTCGGCTGGATTTTACCCCATTTTTTGGCAATGTTTGCCCGTACGCCATTGACGTTCATCGCTGTCTTTTTCCGGGAAAATCACCCCCCTCGGCCTGGTTTTAATGTCTGAAAAGCTCCAGTATTTGTATTTAATCATGAAATGCTGCTAGGAAGTGGATTTTACCCCATTTTTGTGCATTGATTTATTGATTATTTTTTGTGTCGCAGCTGTAGCTGCAGTAGAGGTTTTATAGCCATAAAATAGTTTTTGAGGGTTGGATTGATACGTTGAAGGCGCTACGAGAAAATGCACGGACCACCACTGATATATTTATATATATGTGTGTATGTACACGTATATTTCAGCAACACGCTTATTTATTTATATATTTATTTATGTATTTATTTATTAGCTTACTTATTACCTATCTATTTATGTCTAAAATGCCTTTCCTATTTCTGCATCCTCACCCTCTTGCTACCTTGACAACGAAATTTCCCGAATATGGGATGAATAAAGTTATCCAATCCAATCCAAAGCAAGTTTAATATTTAAGCAAAGCGTATTCTTTTTTGCAAGCAAATGCATAATAATATGAAATAACATACAGACCGACAGACAAACATTTACTTCTCAAAGAAATAAAGTAATAAAATAAATTCGAACTGCAAAATCAAATTCCTTTGTGAACATAATGAGTACCGTGAAAGGAAACACTAAAGAGATCTGGAAAAATATTTTAAAACTGGCAAGAAATACTTCAAAGCACAGACAAATAAATGAACCACAGTTGAAGAAGAAAACAATCCGTGATCCAAGTGACATAGCTACAACTTTAAAAAAAATATTTTAAACATTTAACATTTATGCTATTCTTACACCAAATATTCACATAGTGATTAGATTAGAATGACTGTCTAGTTAGTGACTTGGGGTTTGACGCCTTCCTTCATCCTACACTAATTTGCCTCCTTGCTCCCGCCTCTGCCATTTGCTTGTGGCCCCTTGGTTCTTCAGTAAAGGATGGTGATAAGCAATGGTCAGCAGAAGACTCGGAGAGAAGACTGAGATAGAAGGCTCTGGTGGAAGGCATGAAGGCCCTTTGTGTCCTATAGCAGATGTGATTGACTGTGTAAGAGTCTTCTCTATAAAATCAATTACATTCACCTTCCATCTACTTTTAGGTAGATCATTTTGCTTTTTTTTGCTTTTACACAAGATAAACCTAACAAGGGCAAAAAAATCAGACAAAATGTTCTTTGTATTAATTACATTGACCACAGTTTGGTTTATTTAGCTCCAATTTGACTTCTGATTTGACATGCAGGATTGTTTCTCTATGTAAACAACAAAATGCAAAACGGTGCTCCCACTTATATACTTCTGACATTTTTCTAATCACTACTATGTGAATTATTTTCTCTGTAATACAGGGATTTCTTGGTTTTGAGTAAAATCAAGGGAGGTTAAACAATTGATTAGGGTATAGAAATTTCAGAGGATAAAAGTAGTGTTTTTTGTTTTGTAGGATAAACATGGCGTGCATACTGATCCCAGTTTATTATGTTTACAAGCTATTTAAATTTTCTTAATTTATAATTTTATTCTGGTCTACGGTGTATCCTTCTTTCGGGAAGCTTCAGCATTCCTTTTATTAAATTGAGGCTTACTTTTGTTTTGGTTCCACTGGCACATCAAGATACTCTTGAACGTGTTTCGAAAAGTCTTGTTACACAGGGCATAGCATATGGGATTTACTGTGCTGTTTACATAACACAACCAATAACCAAGGGCCCAAAGAGTTTCTGGGATACAGTCTTCACAGAAGGTGTTAACCAAGACCATTATATTGTATGGTAACCAAGTTGTTATGAAGGCCAAAAGAATGGCACTCAGTGTCCGTGCTGCTTTCTTGTCATTTGTTTTTTTGTCACTCTTGCGCTTGTTACTCGCCATCTTGGCTTTTGTGGCAATCGTTTTCATTGTGGTCATATCTTTCAGGGAGTTATTTTCAGGGGGTAGGTCACTGGGTAGTGAGTGGTTAAACTCATCTTTTTTTTCCGTTGGCCTTTTAGTCTTCGTTTCATCTGTACAGAAGAAATAAGAGAGCATTTATATCAGAGTATTCCATCACCTGGACACACACTGCCTGGTTTAAGTTCGTGTAAAACAAACCATATTTTTTTAATGTATTTTTTATATTGGTACAACTTCTGTGATGGCAATGTGAAGGTGAAAGAAACTCACTCCATTAATCAATGATGATCCATACATATTTGTGTATGTGCAAATAATACAGATCAGATTTAAGCAACATCGCATTTTATCGTTGTAAATCTAAAATAAAGTTGATCGAATGTAGAGTGGAAAAAACTACTCTGAGATGTATAATTTCCCACAAAAAGTGACTCAAGTAAATGTCTCATCTTATCTCATCCGCTTTATCCTCATTAAGGTCGTGGGGAATGCTGGAGTCTATCCCAGCTGTCTACGGGCCAGAGGCAGGGGAGACCCTGAATTGGTGGCCAGCCGATCGCAGGGCACAAGGAGACGGACAAGTATGCACACTTACACCCATACCCAGGGGCAATTTAGAGTGTCCAATCCGACCACCATGCATGTTTTTGGAATGTGGGAGGAAACTGGAGTAACCAGAGGAAACCTACGCAGTACCGGGGAGAACATGCAAACTCCCCACAGGTGGACAGACCTGTACTTGAACCCAGGACCACAGAGATGTGAGGCCGATGCGCTAACCACTCGCACTGCCACTAATAAGGATAAAGCGTTTCAGAAAATGAGATGACATGAGAGATTTTTCAGTGTGTTTTTATTAATAGTATTATTTACTATTAAATCATCACTTTTGAGGTTCTCATCCACCCGAACGGTCACCACCGGCTCATCCCAAGGCTGTGTGCTGAGTCATCTCTACTCGCTCTAGACCAGGGGTCTTAAACTTGCGGCCCGCGGGCCAACTGCGGCCCTCGGGACGATAATTTGCGGCCCCCGTCTTAATATGAAAGATCGATTTTTTTTATTTTTTATTTTTTTATTTTTATTTTTTTACCCCTTTCCCCATGATGGCGCCGTTTAAGTGGCAGCCAGTGGCAGTAGCTCTGTCCACTCATGTTTTTCTTGTTTTACAGCATGTTTTACATGAAAAATTAGAGGGAACATTGACATGCACCTGCTTGTGGCAGGTGTGATACTGGTGTGCCGATAGCGAGCAATGATGATGTCGTGACCGGATGATTCGCCTAAAGACGTTTCGCCGACGGACGTTTGACAGACGGACAGGTCGTACTAGTATTTGTTAGTTTAATGATTAAATACAAATACTAGTATTTGTATTTAATCATTAAACGCTGTTTTCAGCTGGATTTGACCGAATTTGAGAGCATTTTGAGCCGTTTGGCGAATGGACGTCTATAGACGTTTTTTTGCCTCCATCGCGATATCATCCAGTATTTGTATTTAATCATTAAATGCTGTTTTAGGATGGATTTGACCCGATTGCTGTCATTTTACGGCTCGGTTCTGCTACATCTGCCTGCCCAAGAGTGCTTATTCCCGGACTGCCATTGATGGTAGACGAACATTGATTTTTACTATAATTTGGACAACACCGGCGGCGGGCCGGATTAAAAATCCTAACGGGCCGTATATGGCCCGCGGGCCGAGGTTGAAAAACTTGTACACACACGATCTGGCGGGGCGAGCGTTCGAATCCCGTTTCGGCGAAACCTCCGTTCGGCCGAATGAACGTTCGGTGGAACGTCCATTCGGCGACCTGCCCGTCTGTCAAACGTCCGTCGGCGAAACGTCTTTAGGCGAATCATCCGAGTACTGATGATGTCGCTCACACTGGTACTCAGTGCACTCAGGGAGGTTGTCTTTCTGCTCAGACCAACAAAAAATTAGAGGGAACTTTGGTTCGGAGCTGAATGAACCAATCACGGTGAGGTATACGGCTCTGGAGGGCGGGACATCGGCCGGGCTGTCCAGTGCCTCGCTCACTCACTCATTCATTCCTCCAATCAGCTGGGCGGAGGAGAAGCCGTGAGGCCGATCACTCCGCTCGGCGCGCACACTCCTCCGCTGCTCTCAGCATAGAACTGAATGAGGCGCTATGATCCGTGATCCAGCCTGTGTCAGTGACTGTAGCCATCTCCGCGATTGAAACAGAGAGCGAAAGTGCACATGCGCCACAAACCCGCGCGACTGAATGTGAAAGATCAACCCGAGACTCATTCCAAGTGGAAAAACATATTACAGAGCCCCAGAGATGTCTCTTTCAAAGCCTGCCGTGAAGAGAAAGGTCGGTGATGAGCACAGACAGTTTCAAGAAAAGTGGGGAGTGCAATATTTCTTTGTTGAACACAGGGGCACCCCGACGTGTCTCATTTACACTGAAAAAGTTGCGGTGCACAAGGAATACAATTTGAAACGTAATTGTACTACGAGACATGCTGAGGAGTACGAAAAATACCAGGGAGATGAGAGAGCCAACCAGGTTGCCAGTCTTAAAACACGTCTTCTGAGGCAACAGGATCTCTTCAAGAAGGCTACCAAAGACAGTAATGCAGCAGTCAAAGCTAGCTACGCCGTTTGTGAGTTGATTGATCCTGTGCTAAGTGATCCCAAATGGCTCATGGACTTGGCTTTTCTTGTTGATATCACACATGAGCTTAATGTACTGAACAAGAAGCTACAAGGCCAGGGGCAACTTGTCAGTGCTGCCTATGACAACGTGAGAGCATTCTGCACTAAACTTGTGTTATGGAAAGCCCAGCTCTCTCAGACAAACCTTTGCCATTTCCCAGCATGCAAGGCTCTCGTGGATGCAGGCACACCATTCAGTGGTGAGAAGTATGTTGAGGCCATTTCGAAGCTACAGGAGGAATTTGATCACAGATTTGCAGACTTCAAGACACACAAAGCCACATTTCAAATTTTTGTGGACCCCTTCTCCTTTGATGTGCAAGATGCCCCTCCTGAGCTTCAAATGGAGCTCATTGACCTGCAGTGCAACTCTGCACTCAAAGCCAAGTTCAGGGAGGTGAGTGGAGAAGCAGACAAGCTTGGGCAATTTTTGAGAGAGTTGACCCCCAGCTTCCCTGAACTATCCCGAAGGTTCAAGCGGACCATGTGCCTTTTTGGGAGCACATACTTGTGTGAGAAGCTCTTCTCCACCTTGAACTTCAATAAGTCCAAGTACAGGTCCAGACTTACTGATGAGCATCTTCAAGCTCTACTGAGGGTCTCCACTGCTTCCTCCCTCAAGCCAAATGTGACTATGTGAGAAGAAGCGCTGCCAGGTCTCTAGCAGCAAGGAGTAGGCAAGAGAAGCCGTGTTCAGAATATTTCATGTTCAATGTTCCATTCAAGTTCAGAAAGTTAAAGGTTAAAGAGCTGTTAATACAGACATTTGAAACGGAATAAAAATAATTCTTTTTCTCTACTTAGCCAGCCAGTGTATATCTACTGTATGCTCATTAGTATTATTTGGTATTGTATTACTGATTGATTTATTTTTTATTCATCTTTAAGTTAATTTATTTAATTCATTATTTTTTGTTAAAAAATAAAGATATTTGATAACGTTGGAATGTTTTATCAGTGCTTTTCTTGTGGAAATCCTGATGCGGCCCAGTCTCACCCAGACTCGGCCTCTAGCGGCCCCCAGGTAAATTGAGTTCGAGACCCCTGCTCTAGACACACACGACTGGCGCTAAACATCTCCAAAACCAGAGAACTCATCCTGGACTTCCGACGAAACAAGGTTGCCCGCTTGCCCCTGTATATTAACGGCGAATGTGTGGAGCAAGTAGAGACTTTCAAATTCCTGGGACTACACATTTGTGCTGATCTCACTTGGGAGGCAAACACCACAGCCCTCGTCAAGAAAGCGCAGCAGAGGCTATATTTCCTGAGAGTACTCAGGAAGGAGCAACTGAACACCAACCTGCAGAGGGTGATCAACACAGCCCAAAAGATCATCAACTGCCCCCTACCTACTCTGTTTAGCATTTACGAATCCCGGGGCCTTAGAAGGGCCGAGGTCATTATAGAAGAGAATATGCATCCCGGCTTCCACAACTTCAACCTGCTGCCCCCTGGAAGGCGCGACAGAGCCATAGCAGCGAAGACAAACAGACTTTAGGTCAGTTTCTTCCCAAGAGTTGTCACCATATTCAACTCGAGTTCTGCACCTAGAACCGAATCAGGTCTAATTACTACTACTTATACTGCTTATTTATTATGTTGACCACTTATTTATCTATTACTATGTAGTGATTATTTACTTATTTTATATATATATATATATATATATATATATATATATATATATATATATATATACATATATATATATATATACATATATATACATATATATACATATATATACATATATATATACACATATATATATACATATATATATATATATATTATCCATGTTTGTTTGTTGTTGCGTCCATAGAATCAGTGAGGGGTGAGCTCTCGCTCTGCTGACCTCACTTGGACTACTTATTTATTTCTTATTGATTGATTATTTATTTGTCTGTTTGTTGTTGTTATTTGTGAACTACACAATGTTTTTTGAAAAGTTATATTTAAAATTACTGGTGCGAATGAAATGAAGATGTCGGCCCTCTTATCCATCCATGACTGATATTGCAAGGCAATACGGGTATAACCCATGTATCATCACTAATATTGAAGCAGAAAGGGCATTAAAAGTATTAGCTCCTCTGTATGGCCTCTCTGTGATTTCAAAAAAGTGGTCATCACTGAATAACAAGATGGAGAGACTATTACTTCGTTGGATTGAAGGAGGAAGAAATTGCAGGACATGCTGTAATGGAATCGATTATTTCTGAAAAAGCTGTTTTGAATTCAGCATTTGAAGTTTTTTTAAATTTGTTTTAATATCCATGTGTTCGTATGTTTTGTTGCCTAATGTTAGCCTCCTCCTTACACGTATGCACATGCATGAAAAAGAAAAAAAATGCATGCTTGTTGTTCATTTTAATACATACAAATAATTGTCTCATCATTTCATCTTATTTTGTGTGCTTCTTACATCTTTCATAAAAAAATTGGGACACTTTGATCATTTATAAAGGGTTTAGTTGGTAGTTTTTTTAGGCCCATGGAATGAATTAGAGATTATACGCATTAAATAAACAAAGTTACAAAACAATTTCCGTAACCAATATTTTTTGTAAGTAGAGGTCCAACTGTATTTCATTCATTGGCTTTCATTAAGGAGCTGCCATGCTCTGCTTAGGAGCTATGGACTGCCCACACTCACAAGTGGTTCCTTTTTAGAAATATATAATATGCCAAGGGCAGCCCGGTGCCGCGAGTGGTTAGCGTGTCGGCCTCACAGCTCTGGGGTCCTGGGTTCAAATTCAGGTCACGTTTACCTGTGTGGAGTTTGCATGTGCTCCCCGGAGCCTGTGTGTGTTTCCTCCGGGTACTCCGGTTTCCTCCCACATTCCAAAAACATGCATGGTAAGCTCATTGGACACTCTAAATTGCCCCTAGGTATGGGTGTGAGTGTGCATGGTTGTCCGTCTCCTTGTGCCCTGCAATCAGCTGGCCACCGATTCAGGGTGTCCCCTGCCTCAGTCAGCTGGGATAGGCTCCAGCACCCACCGCGACCCTGATGAGGATAAAGCGGTTCAGAAAATGAGATGAGATGAGAATATGCCGCGGATGGATGATGTGGAGTCTTCAAGGCGAGAGCAGACTAGCGCTATACTGGACTAGAGACATGGTCTTTGTAGATTAAATGCTTAATGGGGTTTCTTTTGTATAGCACCTTTCCTCCTTCAAGGCACTGTTCCCTTATTGATGACCCATCACCAGTAGAATTGTGGGCATCAGCATCTTGTCCAAGGATACTTCAACATGGTCAACAATGCAGTGGTTTCCTTGCACAATTTGTAAAACATGCATGAGATAGATTGAACAATATGTTCCGAGGTATAAATTTATGTACCTATGTCCTATAACTTGGCTGGTAACCATTTCAGGGTCTACCCACATCTAATTCCCAATAATTAGCAGGCATAGGCTCTATCACTGCACTAAAGAGGAATAAATGATTTATTAAGGCTAAGCATCAAATAGAAAATTTTAATTTATAGCAATATGGAATAATTTTATTTCAATTCTTGAAACAAATAGTGCAAACACATTAAAATGTTTTTTTAACATGAAAGTTTAATGAATGATAGAGATTGTAGTGATATCTATCCTTTGACTTTACCTTTGTCATCTGCTTTCTATACTTTACAGTGGCAAGTGTCGTGTATGGGTTTGCAAGTATGATTTGGTTAGCGGCCCGGCAGATGAGTGGTTAGCGTGTCGGCCTCACAGCTTTGGGGTCCTGGGTTCAAATCCAGGTTGGTCCACCTGTGTGGAGTTTGCATGTTGTCCTACGTGGGTATCCTCCGGGTACTCTGGTTTCCTCCCACATCCCCCCAAAAAACATGCATGGTAGGCTTATTGGGCACTCTAAATTGCCCCTAGGTATTGGTGTGAGTGTGCATGGTTGTCCAACTCCTTGTTCCCTGCAATTGGCTGGCCACCAATTTAGGGTGTCCCCTGCCTCTGGCCCGGATTCAGCTGGGATAGGCTCCAGCTCCCCCCGCGGCCCTAATGACGATAAAGCGGTTCAGAAAATGAATGAATGAATAATTTGGTTAATTGTTGTTGTTTGATTTCACACACGCACACACAAACCATATATAATGTAGATCCAATTTGTAGTTTTCACCTGAAAAGCAGTGTAAATCCAACTTCAAAGAAAGTTAAACACAAGTTAGGTGTACAATAGCTGACCTGTTGCAAACGTTGTTTGGTCTGCATCATTTATGTCCTCTTCTTCTTCTGAAGCATCATTGGTGTTTAGACTGCCCCTGCAACTCTGTGCTGCTGTGGTGGGTTTAGCAGATTTTTTTAAACCATGGCATAGATGGGAAGAAAACTGGGAGAGAAATGCACTACATTCCCGTTTGCTTTTGTTTCCCCATGTTATCCTCAAGTTGTCGGCATTGTTTTCTGAATCCAGCTGATTTTGCTCATCATTCCTGTCATTTGCAGAGTTCATTTGTTGTGTCAATGTTTCTGATTTACCCTTTTGGCTCTTGGTCTGACTCTGGCTGTTTGCTGCCCCAGAGCCTTTAAGGCCCTGTATATCTTTAGCTCGTTTCTCTGTCTCCTGATAGATCTTCCAAAACAACGTTGTCATTACAGTAACTGGCAAGTAAAATGCAGCTATGGCAGTGCCGAATGTAATAATGGGCTCAGACAGAAACTGAA